>NC_137888.1:174718483-174896248 GCF_963455335.1 Martes martes | reverse complement strand
TTTGGTCCAGTCAGTTTCATGTGCTATCTTGTCTAAATTGATCAAATTATATTGTCTCAATAAATCCAATTTGCTTTCCTCACAATTTCACTAAGGTTTGTTTGCCATTTGGGATTGAAATCACATCATTAATATATAAACAGCCAATGCAACTACTTTTCTGCATTTGTGGCTACAAAATTCATGGTAATTCTGGTGGATTAGTTGGAAACAAGTTGACTATTGCGTTTTATCATCTAGTGTAGTCATACTAATGCAGTTACACAGTGATAAATGTATCACTTGATTTCCTTTTGTTTCTCCATTATATCAGTGTAAAGCATTATATAACTTTTCCATTTTCCTAGATTTTGTGTAGAGATAGGCAATACTGTGTATGAGTGTATGAATTTAAATTTGGGATAATAAGGGAGTATTTTGAAGTATTTTTTTTTCTCTAAAAGGGCTGAAGTTCCTTTAGAATTGAGAACCACTATTCTACTACCAGATCATTATTTATGGATAATGACTCTGCAACTAATAGAAGTTGAGAGATTTGCCCAAAGCTACAGAGAATATTGATACAAATACACACTTGCATACTCTCAAGTTGTTAAACATTTTTAGCATGATAAATGTGGGGCTAGGAATACAGATGCATAAAACAGCCTCTATTCTCTGTAACAGGAGGAAAAAATGTTCACAAATAAGTGATAAAGACCAAATAAAAAGTGATTCATTTAGGGGCACCTGGGTGGCTCAGTGGGTTAAGCCTCTGCCTTTGGCCCAGGTCATGATCTCAGGGTCCTGGAATCGAGCCCCACATCAGGCTGTCTGCTCAGTGGGGAGCCTGCTTCCCCCTCTCTCTCTGCCTGCCTCTCTGCCTACTTGTCATCTCTCTCTCTCAAATAAATTAAAAAAAAAAAAAATTAAAAAAAAAGTGATTCATTTAACAAACAAAAATTTCTGGTAAATGTCATTTCTGATAAGTACACTAATAAAGTCTCCATGCTTTCCTGGAGACTGGCTGTATTTGGGACACATGGGTAAGTAGAAAGAAATTCTCTGAGGATCCATTTCTTGATCAGTAAAATGAGAGTTAAAGAGTGTACCTAATACCCCAATGACACGGTGAGACTTCACCAGAGTAAGTGATATGATCCCTGATTAACATTCTTATAAATTACCTGAGGATCTTATTTAAATATTGATTCTGATTCAGTAGATCTCAGTGGGGCTTGAGATTCTGCATTTTTAACATTAGCTCTCATAGTTGTCAGCGATACTGTTTGGAGACGATGTTAAGTGGCAAGGATATAAGTCCCCTGGTACATCAGAAAGGAGCAGCTCTGGTTCTGTCTTTCCCTTCCCTCCCCCACTATAGCTCTTTTTGAAGCCTGTAATAGGAAGCGTTGGTTTTGTTTTCTTAGGGACTCTTTGCTTTTTGTATTTTTAAATCACTGCTATTCATTCATGTAGGATTTTTTGAAAGAAGGGACTGGATAAGAGGTAGATTGTGTAGGGTAATAGGAATTAATGCTCAGTTGAAAGAAATTTTTGAATTTTCTTCATCCCATAATCTAAACTTAATGTACTTAATGTTACTTGGCCCAAGTTCAGGGCATCCCACTGTATCAATACAGCTAGTAGTAGAAAGGGGTGGGGGGTACTGTTATTATGTTATTCTGCAGTAGCATCCGTATTTACTATAAAAATATATATCCATTTGTCTAAGACAGTCTCACATTTCTCACTCATTTTGCAAAAGCAGTTTTACCATTCCTTAACCATGAGCTAAGAGCACAATTTTTTTTCAATGAGAAGAAATGATAAAATGAGGCACCAAACAATTCTGTTAGCCTCATAATCCCACAGATACTTCTTCAGTGGATCTTGTAAGAATGATAAACAGGCTTTGTTTTTTTTTTTTAAGAACTCCAATTCTAGGGTATCTTGTATTTTTTAGTTTCACCAACAGATGACAGTAGTGATTTCTGTAATCTTTTTTTTTTTTAATAGCATATCAACAAAATTCTTCATTGCTACAGTTTGAGGGATAAAAGCCAAAGCTAAAGAAACTATTAACTCTGAAGTGATAACATATTAAAATTATTGTTTTATGGAGTTTTATTGTTTTTGTTTTTTTCATACAACTTGCAAAAGCATAATCAAAGATTGCCCTTGTAGCAAATTACTGAACATCTCAATTCTTTTCATCAACACACAAATTAGAGCAGTAATTCTGAAATAAGAGAATATCTGAGGTGCTTTTATAAAAAGGATATATGATACATGTTTCATATTGTAAAAATTGTATGTCTGTTCCTTCGTTTATAAAATAAGGTAATCTGAAGGTGTTTTCAGACATCTTTCATCTCCTCATTAGAAGCACTGAATGCAGTAGCAAGAATGCAGCATAGGGAGACAGTATGCTGTCTGAAAGAATAACCAAATCAAGTCATCCAGTAAAACCAGTTTTATAATCCCTGGGGCCAAAGTGCTCAGAAATGGCATGGGAGTTTCCAAGGGTTGTCCCGCCTTTCAGGTGGGAGGGAGCAGAGTTTGTAACCTGTACATCATTGTTAAAGTGAATGGCTCTTCTCTTCGACTGATATCTCCAAAAGTGGTTCACTCTCTTGATACCATTCTGGAATTCGAGATACTTAGTTCTGGGCACCTGACACCTACACAGTACTGTGCACATTCCTCCCTTTCTAGTTGTTTCTATAGTGGTGCAAACTGATTATTCTTACGCTAATTGTAAATTGAAAACTAATTAGATATTTTCTCGAATTCCCCCATCCCTGAGTAACTCCATGTTAGACACAGACATTAATCAGTTTGCAAAAAGGAGATATGAAAAAGCAAAAGGTGTGTGGTATGACTTTCTGTGATGTGCATTAAAAAAAAGATACCACAGATCAAAAAAGAGTTGTAAGCACCAGCAGGATATGTTTTTCAAAAGGCACATTTAGAAAAATCCCATATAAGGCTGCCTGTCAGAAGAAGACATTCCATTTTATCAGCTACTTAAGAATTTTATAAAGACATGGTTTTCTTTTAGATTCATCTATGGGTGATGTATTTATTAATTAAAAAAATAGTGCATGATTACTGCTACCCAGGTGTGAAGCAAAAATTACATAAACCATTATCATTCTTGATAAAACACAGAATAGTGAGTACTGCTAGTCATTATTTCATTCCTTTGAAAATGAGTAAAAATGTGTGTCTAATGAGAAGCCTAACCATTTGTACTGAAAATGTAGCATTCCATTTTTATTGTTTTATTTTTTAATAGAAAGTTTTGTAGTTTTATTTATTTATTTATTTGTTAAGATTTTATTTATTTATTTGTCAGAGAGAGTGAGCATAGGCAGAGGCCGAGGGAGAAGCAGGCTCCCTGCTGAGCAAGGAGCCCGATGTGGGACTCGATCCCAGGACGCTGGGATCATGACCTGAGCCGAAGGCAGCAGCTTAACCAACTTAGCCACCCAGGCGTCCCTGTAGTTTTTATTTTTAATAACAAGTTATACTTCCTGCTAAACCTTTCATCAGTATAAAATAATAATGAAAACTTATAAACACATTTGATGTCCTCGGTATCAGGGACCACATGATCTATCTTCAGAGACAGAAGATAACTGAGATCTAAGTTTAAGAAAAAATATATATTTGGTTAAAGCAGTGGTCATTTTATTTTATTTTTTTGAAGATTTTATTTATTTATTTGAGAGAGAGAGAACAAGCACAAGCAGGGAGAAGGGCAGAGGTAGAGGGAAAAGCAGACTCCTCCTTGAGTGCAGAGCCCTATACTGGCTTGATCTAGGACCCTGAGATCATAACATGAGCCAACCTCAGACACTTAACCAACTGTGCCACCCAGGGATATCTGGGTTAAGCATGGTGGTTATGTTAAATGATTTCATTCTCCTAGGCAGAATTGTCTTCAATAATTTGTACAGAAAAATATAGCATAATACTTTTACATATTTTTAAAACAAAATATTTTTTCTTGAAATTCTTTGTCATAGCAGTGTTCATGTACAAAATATGGGGACTGGAGGTACAACACTGCAAGATACTCAAACATACCTTTGCAGGAAAAAAGAATATGTTAATTGTGTAGAATCTGGTTCTCCTATTTTAAAACTGAGTTGGTTCATGAAGAATAGTTGTGACATGGAAAATAGTATTTATAAACATTCATATATATATGCATGCATAAAGTACATGTAAATTATGAAATGTATTAATTAAATAAACAACACCACCACCTCACTTGAAAAATCTATATTTTAAAGTCTGAGATAAAATTAAAAAGATTTATTGGTGAAGAAACGTCAGTAAATCTGTTCTTAAATAATTGTCTTTGATATTTCTTTTTATCAAAAATTATATTTTTCCTCCTTTTATTTAAGAGTAGAGATTCTCACTATGTACACAGAGACACACACACATGCACACACAAATGATATATATATTTTAGATATGTATATAGAGAGAACATTTCTATGTGTTTGTTCAACAGTCAGCAATTGTTTTATCATCTCAAAATATTCCTTGTATTCAATATCATTTTAAAATTTGCATTTGACTGTTATTAATCCCCTGAATTTTTATTGTTTTATGTGTTTTGTAATTTTTGTGCCATATATAGTAACTTTTTGAAATTTTGCTAGGTACAATTTTTGCCTTTAAAAATACATTTCATTCTAGCCCTCATTACAAAAATAATTTGAGGAAATGGGCAAGATTAGCAGCATTTCCATATAAACAATCAGAAAAACATAAAATTATTTTTAAGTTTTTGGTGAAAAAACTCCTTATTTAGAAAAAAAAGAATAGAACGTTTAGTTGAATTGCTCACATTTTCTTTGAAGTTCGTAGTTTAAAACTGCTATATTTAATTTCAAAAAAGGTACATATTTTTGAGAAAATGCATTAGAACTTTAACATATTTTGAAAGAGTCCTGTCCAGTAAATAGCTATCATTTCCATTTCATGAATAATAAAATGAATATAATATCATTGTAATCTACCCAAATCCATATAGGAATCAAGTGGTAAAGAAATGACCCAGTCAATTTAGAATTCTTTGCAACAAATGTAGATTATCAGCATGAGGGTCTGAATTATGCTGCCAGGGTTTGAATGTTGTTATCAACACTTTCCTACCTGTGTATCATGTACTCTTTAAGCCTCAATTTATTTGTAATATGGGAATGATAAACATAATGTCAAATTAGCCTACAAGTAGCATAAGTAGGTCTAATATAAGTGACTCAATAACTTTTAGAGAACACCATTTTCTTCAGACATTAACACAGCGTTAAATGTTTACCAAACTAAAATTTGAATATCCTTTCTTGTGATCAAAAATGTTGAGGTATAATTTATAAAACAAAATCACATGAGGTAGACAGATATGTACACCTGTGTAACCAATAAGCTATCGAACATGACTATCTTCTTGTAGACTCCACTGAAGTCAATACACACCACCACCATCATCCCATCCCTCAAGCAATACTGAGGGAATTTTCATCACTTTATGTTACTTATGCATACTCAGAATTCCATATAAATGGATTCTTGCAGTATAGACTTTTCTGTGCCAATTACATAAATTTCACATCAAGTCATTGTTACGAACTGAATTGTGCCCTTCACTTCACATTCATAGGTTGAAGTCCTAAATCCCAGTACCTCATAATGTGACTGTATTTGAGGTTAGGGCCTTTAAGAACATAATTAAGGTTAAATGAGGTCATATGGGTGGGCATTAATCCAAAATGAGCGGAGTCCTTTAAGGAAATTAAAATATAGACAGCACAGACCAAAGGGTGACAGTATGAGGATGCACAGAGAAGACAGCCATCTGCAAGCCAAGGAAGGAGGCCTGAGAAGACACCAACTCTGCAAATACCTTGATCTTGGACTTCAGCATTTGTGTGTAAGTCTTTACAGGTTTCCCTCACCATCTCAAAGTATGTAGAGCATTACTTTTGCAAGAGCCTTTCTTTGAAAACTTTCATAAATCTAAATGGTATAAAGTAAATAAGCAATTACTGTTAATTTATACAGAAAATTTTTTGAGTATTCCCAGACCCCCCCAAAGTAACCTCTCCCAGGCTTTTCTGATATGTTAGGGCACATCTTGCTAATGAATGCAAAAAATAAATCCAGATAAAGAACAGATGCTCACAGACACAGTTCAAAGCTATGCCAGCTTGTTGTTGAAATGCTAAGTTTAGTTCCCAGGGAAGGAGCTTGGTGGTACCACTCTTGCTGCTCAGGATATGCACTGACTCTAAACAGCAAAACAAACACTAAACACTTTTTTTTTTTTTGCCTTTTTTTCATAAAAGCTAAAATCATCTTTGGATTTCTTTCAGCTAGCAAAAACAGGTACTAATGTAAGTCTTTTGTAAATGGGTGGTGGCATAGTATGAACTTCTGAAAAGTGGAGGATACCTGTATGTGGACGTGCATTTTCATTTCTCTTGGGTAAATACTTAGGTGTGACCTTGGTGAATCATACAGGCAACATGTACCTAAGAGACAACCAGACTGCCATTAAAAGTTGTCATGTCGGGGCGCCTGGGTGGCTCAGTGGGTTAAAGCCTCTGCCTTTGGCCAGGGTCGTGATCCCAGGGTCCTGGGGTCGAGCCCCACGTCAGGCTGTCTGCTCAGCGGGGAGCCTGCTTCCTTCTCTCTCTCTCTGCCTGCTTCTCTGCCTACCTGTGATCTCTGTCAAATGAATAAATAAAATCTTAAAAAAAAAAAAAAGTTGTCATGCCACACTGGCATTTCAGCAGCTATATATGGGAATTCCAGTTGCTCTACTCCACGTTGTCACCAACAATTACCCATTGAGTCCTCCTCACAGCCCCATTCCCCCAGGTATAAAGTGATATGTCATTGTAGTTTTATTTTTTAAATTTAATTTTATTTTTAAAATATTTTATTTATTTATTTGACAGACAGAGATTACAAGTAGGCAGAGAGGCAGGCAGAGAGAGAGAGAGGGAAGCAGGCTCCCTGCTGAGCAAAGAGCCCGGTGCAGGGCTCGATCCCAGGACCCTGGGATCAGGACCTGAGCTAAACGCAGAGGCTTTAACCCACTAGGCCACCCAGGCACCCCATGTCATTGTAGTTTTAATTTGAATTTCATTGATGACTACTGATATCATTCCTCTTTCTATGGGCTTATTTTCATGTGCATATGAGGTCTAAGAAATTATTAAATATTTTATAGACAATTTCTTTTTAAACATGTAACAGTATTTTTTTTTCTAGTATGTGGCTTGTCTTTAAAATTTCTTATTGTTGTCTTTTGAGATCAGAAGATTTTTATTCTCTTAAAGCCCAGTTTATCATTTTTTTCTTCCACATTTCAAGCTTTTTTTGTGTACTACCTATGGAAACTTTTTGCCGATCCAAGATCATAAAGATGTTCTCTTATGTTCTAGTCTCCTTGGATTTTTAATAATCTTAGTTTTTACTTTTAGATCTATAATTCATTTCTAATTAGTTTTGGTGCATGATTTGAGACAGGGGTTATAGTGGTTTTAATGGTGGCCCCAAAAAGACATGTCTTAGTTCTAACCTTCTGTATTTGTAGATGCGATGTAATTTTTTTTTAAGATTTTATTTATTTATTTGACAGAGAGAGATCACAAGTAGGCAGAGAGACAGGCAGAGAGTTGGGGTGGGGCGCAGGATCCCCACTGAGCAGAGAGCCTAATGTGGGGCTCAATCCCAGGACCTTGAGATCATGACCTGAGCCGAAGCCAGAGGCTTTAACCCAATGAGCCACCCAGGTGCCACAATGTGATGTAATTTCTAAAAGAGAGATTTTGCAGATAATTAAGAATCTTGAGTTGAGATCATCCTGGAATTAGGGTAGGACCCAAATCCAATAACTAGTGTCCTTATAAGAGAAAGAAGATTTAAAACCTCACACACAGGGGAAGGACATTTGAAAGCACAAAGTTTGGAGTTCCGTTGCCAACAAGCAACAAGGGTTGCCTGCAGATGTGGTGGCAAGAGGCATGAGGTGGATTCTCCGTCAGGGCTTCCAGAATGAACTAACCCTGCTGACATCTGGACTTCAGACTCAGGCCTCCAGAATTACAAGTGTATAAACTTCTACCGGTTTAAGTCACTACTTTATGGTTAATTTTTGCATCAGCCCTAGGAAACTAATAGACGTCAAGGTTTATATATTTTCCCACATGTATATCTACTCGTTCCAGGACCATGTGTTCAATAGATTATCGTGTCATTTAAAAATTTTTTTTTTAATTTTTTGATTATCGTGTCATTGCTAATTTGTCTTGGTGCCTTTGTCCAAAATCAATTAATCACCTAAGTGTAGGTCATTTCTGGATTCTTTAGTTTTGTTCTGGGGATCTATCTTTGTGCCAGTACTGCATTGTACTTTATGTTTTCCTTTATGTCATACTCTACTGTCTTGATAAGAATAGCTTTATAGTGTCTCTTGAAATCAGATAAGATAGATAGATAGGTCCTTTAATTTTATTCTTCCTTTTCAAATACGTTTTTGCTATTCTAGGTACCTTGCATTTCTATATATTTGAGAATCAACTTGTCAGTTAAAAAACAAAAAGCCTAGAATTTTATTTCGGATGGGTTTAAGTTTATAGATTAAATTAAGGAGAATGAAATTTTTATTTATTTTTTTAAATTTTTTTAAGGGAATGGAAATTTTAAAACTAGGAAATCTTTTACCATGAAGATGATTTAACTGCCCATTTATTTAGTGTGAGGATTTTTTTTTAAGATTTTATTTATTTATTTGACAGAGAGACATAGCAAGAGAGGAAACACTAGCAAGGGGAGTACAAGAGGGAGGCACAGGCTTTCTGCTGAGCAGGGAGCCCCTATGTGGGGCTCAATCCCAGAACCCCGGGATCATGACCTGAGTCCAAGACAGACGCTTACCGACTAAGCCACCTAGGCGCCCCATAGTGTGAGGATTTTTTTAAAGAATTTCTCAACCATATTTCCCAGTTTATACTGGAGTTATTCATACCTTTTATTAAATTGATTTCTAATTATTATAATTTTTATGCTGTGATAAGTAATATTTTTAAAACTCATTTTAAGTAATTTTGGTGCTAGTTTATAGAAATTGATCTCTATATATTAACCTTGTACTCTATGACTTGAAATTTACTTCTTAGTTCCCACAAGAAATTTTTGTACAAATCTCAAGGTTTTATAATGTGGGCTATCATGTTATCTCTGAATAAGGACTGTTTTTTTTACCTCTTTTTGTATCTTTGTGCATTTATTATTATTGCCTTATTGCACTAAATATGATATCTGGCACCATGTAGAATAAAATTGATGAAATCATATTTTTCCTAGATTGTTGGTCTTAAGGAGAAAATATTTGATTTTTCATCACTATATGTGATGCCATCTTTAGGTTTTCAAAGATGTGCTTTGAAAGTCAGATTTATTGTTATTCATAGTTTGCTAAGAGTTTTCATCATAGATAGGTATTGAATTTTTAAATACTTTGTCTGCATCTACTAATATAACACAAAATTTTTATCTTTTTAAAATTTTTATCCTTTATCCTTAAAATTTAGTGAGTTGTATTGATTTTTGAATATGGAGCCAATCTTGTATTCCTGAAATTTAAAAACTCCATTTTGGTTAAGATGTATTTTTTCTTTTCTTCTTTTGATGGATTTGATTTCTTAATATTCCATTGAAAATTTTTGTGTCTGTGATCATGTGGAATACTGCAGAGTGATTTTTTTTCTCAAATGGCTTTATCAGCTTTTGATATCAGAGACCTATTGTCCTTACAACATTGGTTGGGAATTTTACCTTTTATTTTTTAAAAGAGTTTATGTAATATTGCTATAAATTATTTATTTAATATATATATATAAAATTTTTCAATGAGAGCACTAAAATCTGATATTTTCCTCATAAGAAGCTTTTTTCCCCTTTTTTAAATTCTAAACTAAATTTCTTTAACAAATATGTGGCTATTCAGATTTTCTAATCCTTCATCAGTCAATTTTGATATATTGTGTTTGTTATCAAATTTTCCATTTCATCTAACTTTTCATTTTCTTGGCATTTTTTTTCACTTGTTTCCCTTATGTTTGTATCAGTATTTATAGGTTCTGTAGGGTTATCGGCATTTTCAGTTCTGATGTTGGCAGTTTGCCTTTCCTGTCATTTGTTTTATTAGTCCTGATAGGATTTTATCAATAATGCTGATCTTTTCAAAGAAACAACTGCCTTCTTCTTTTTTTTAAAAGATTTTGTTTATTTATTTGACAGAGAGACAGCGAGAGAGGGAACACAAGCAAGGGGAGTGGGAAAGGGAGAGCCCGATGTGAGGCTAAATCCCGGGACCCTGGGATCATGACCTGAGGGGAAGGCAGATGCTTAAGGACTGAACCACCTAGGCGTCCCTCACTTTTGCCTTCTTAATTTCCTTCCTTCCTTCCTTCCTTCCTTCCTTCCTTCCTCCCTTCTTTCCTGTTCTTACTTTATTTCTTCCTATATACTTATTAATTTGTTCAATTATTTTAGCTTTCATTGGTAAAAATTTAGATCATTAATTTCAAGTCTTTCGCCCCACCCCTTTCTAGTTAAAGCTCTGAATTTCCTTCTAAGCATCTTTTTGTTGTAAAATTTTACTATAAACATCATTAGTGATGTTTTTGATATTTTCGTATTTATGCATTTTATACATAGTTTTAATTTTCATTCTTCAGAGCATTTTCTTATTTCCTTTCATTGACCTGTGTGGATTATTGAGAAATGTGTAAATTTAATTTCCAAATGTGTGGGAGGTTTTCTCATTATCTTATTATTGTTGACTTGTATTTTAATTCTGTTGTGTTCAGATAATGTACTCTGTGAGATTTAAGTTTTTGACATCTATTAAGACATTTTATACCCAGTACATTATCTATCTTCGTTAGTGTTTCCTGTGAATTTGAAAATGACGTATACTGCACAGTCATTGGGTGTAGAGTTCTATATATGCCAATTAGGTGAAATGAGTTGATTGTGCTAAGATCTTCTATACACCTATTATTTCATCTCCTTGTCCAATTACTAAAAGAAGACTGTTAACAAGCTCTGACTATAATTGTGTATTTGTCTATTTTTCCTCTCCTCTCTCTTCTGACAGTGTTTGCATCATACATTTTAATTTCTATTATTAGGTATATGCATTTTTTTAAGATTTTATTTATTTATTTGACAGAGAGAGAGAGAGAGAGAGAGAGTGAGAACAGGAACACAGCAGGGGGAGTGGAAGAGGAAGAAGCAGGCTTTCCACAGAGCAGGGAGTCCGATGTGGGGTTAGATCCTGGGATCATGACCTGAGCTGAAGGCAGATGCCTAAAGACTGAGCCACCCAGGCACCCGAGGTATATGCATTTTTGTAGTTGTTATGCCTTGCTGGTAAATTGCTTCTCTTAGGGAATGTATTGTCCCTCATTATCTCTTGTAATACTTTTGGCCATAAGATTCGTGTTGTCTATATTAATATAGGTATGTAACCTATATTACATATAAGCTATGTATGTGACAGCATGTGATATCTTTGCGTCATTTTTTCCAGTCTACCAAATTTCTGACTATTAATTGGGACTGTTTAGTATATTTATACTTAATATAATTATTGATCTCTTCAGCTAAGTGTATCATTTTATTGTTTGTTTGCCATTTGCCACTTTAGTGTTTTGTTCTCTTTTGTGTTTGTTCTTTCTTTTAAATTATTATCTGTTTTAGCATTCCATTTTATTGCCTTTATTGACTTTATGGCTATTCCTCATTTTATTTTTTAATTGGTTTTCTATGGTGAGCAATATACATCCTTAACTTGTCAAAGTCTACATAGAAAATTTCTTCACATTATCTGATAAACTTTTGAAACTCCTACCCCACATTTGTATAGCCCAATCGTAAGCCAGAGACTCCCCCCATGAATTTAAGAAACCCCCATTCTGCTCTGCTCTTCTCTCTGTTCTTCTGTCTTACAGATTCTAACCACTTCTGCTGCTTAAACTCCCTTGTCTGCCTTTTCAGCTCAGTTGGACACCTAAGTTATGCTTGGATTACAGCTCTCTGAAATGTAGTTATGGAATTATACTCAGGCAAAGAATGGATTATCATAATGCTCACCCTGTGAGTTTCCCCTCTCAGTCACTACAGTCTTGTTCTGCCTGTTGCCCACTGCCTGAAAGCAGCTGCTTCATGTATTTTGACAGATTTTAAAGTTTTGAATAGTGGAAGGGCTAGTTTGGTAACAGTTATTAAATTATGGCCAGAACAAGAGCAAACTCAGAAAATGGAGGGAAACCACCATACATTTATAAAGGCAAACAGTTTTAAGTATTTAATTTTCATTAGTATTATTTTTTTACATGTGAGGGGATACTACAGAAAGTAACATGATTTCTGTGTGAGCAAGCATGTCCTTGTGTCTCATTTTCATTAGATACCTGTAATTTAAGATGGAGTTAAAATCATTGTCTCTTGAGTTAGTCGGAGCTCAATTTGAATCACACCTCTGTCTCACATGACTTGCATGAAAATTTCTCTCTTTAAATACTAATTATACACACATACACACAATTATACACACAGACACTTACTGTCTGTTCTGAAGTATTTTATTCAGTTGAAAGACAGAATGTAGTAAGAACTCAATAAATGAAAATTATTAGAAGGAACACCATTATCATGCCCTCATCATTAAAACATTCTGGGTGCTTCATTACAATTACATAATCATCTACAGATACATTTGTATAAGCTTTGAAGTATATCCATGAGGAAGAACTAGGCCATATAGACTACTAAAACAATACAAATGTTTAGATATAACATGAATCAGTCCATTTGCCCTGAAATCCAACTCTATATTTCCTGTGTGGGCATTTATATTCTGATAGTACTTTTGACCTAGACACCAACATTATCCAGTTATTTTTTAAATTAACATGTAATTATTTGTTTCAGGGGTACAGGTCTGTTATTCATTAGTCTTACACAATTCATAGAGCTCACCGTAGCACATACTCTCTCTGGTGTCCATCACCCAACACCCCCATCCCTTCCACCCCCTCCTCTCTAGCAACCTCAGTTTCTTTCCTGAGACTGAGTCCTTTATGGTTTGTCTCCCTCTCTTGTTTCATCTTGTTTCATTTTTACCTCCTTTTGCCTATGATCCTCCATCTTGTTTCTCAAATTCCTCATTTCAGTGAGATCATATGATAATTTTCTTTCTCTGATTGATTTATTTCACTTAGCATAATACCCTCTACCTCCATCCACGTCGTTGCAAATAGCAAGAGTTTGTGGGGTTTTGATGGCTGCATAATATTCCATTGTAGATATATACCACATCTTCTTTATCCATTCATCTATTGATGGGCATCTAGGTTCTTTCCATAGTTTGGCTATTGTGGACATTGCTGCTATAAACATTCGGATCAGATCACTACATTTGTGCCCTTAGGGTAATCACCCCATAGTGCAATTGCTGGGTCATAGGGTAGCTCTATTTTCAACTTTTTGAGGAACCTCCATGCTGTTTTCCAGAGTGGCTGCACCAGCTTGCATTCCTACCAACAATGTAGGAGGGTTCCCCTTTCACCACATCCTCTCCAACATCTGTCGTTTCCAGACTTATTAATTTTAGCCATTCTGACTGGTGTGAGGGGGTATCTCACTGTGGTTTTGATTTGTATTTCCGTGATACCGAGTGATGTTAGGCACTTTTTCACACGTCTGTTGGCCATTTGGATGTCTTCTTTGGAGAAACGTCTGTTCATGTCTTCTGCCCTTTTCTTGATTGGATTATTTGTTCTTGAGTGTTGAGTTTAATAAGTTCTTTATGGATTTTGGATACTAGCCCTTTATCTGATATGTCATTTGAAAATATCTTCTCCCATTCTTTCAGTTGTCTTCGGTTTTGTTGACTGTTTCCTTTGCTGTGCAAAAGCGTTTAATCTTGATGAAGTCCCCAATAATTCATTTTTGCCCTTGCTTCCCTTGCCTTTGGTGATGTTTCTAAGAAGTAGTTGCTGCAGCTGAGATCAAAGAGGTTGTTGCCTGTGTTCTCCTCAAGGATTTTGATGGATTCACGTCTCACATTGAGGTCATTCATCCATTTTGAGTCCATTTTCGTGTGTGGTGTAGAGAAAGGCTCCAGTTTCATTCTTCTGCATGTGGCCATCCAATTTTCCCAACACCATTTGTTGAAGAGGCTGTCTTTTTTCCACTGGGCATTCTTTCCTGCTTTGTCGAAGATTAGTTGACCACAGAGGTGAAGGTCCATTTCTGGGCTCTATTCTGCTCCATGATCTATATGTCTGTTTTTGTGCCAGTACCATACTGTCTTAATGATTATAGCTTTGTAATAGAGCTTGAAGTCTAGAATTGTAATGCCACCAACTTTGGTTTTCTTTTTTAACATTCTTCTGGCTATTTGGGGGTCTTTTCTGGTTCCATATAAATTTTAGGATTATTTGTTCCATTTCTTTGAAAAAAGGTAATGGTATTTTGATAGGGATTACATAAGTGTATAGATTGCTTTAGGTAGCATAGACATTTTCACAATATTTGTTCTTCCAATCCATGAACACGGACTATTTTTTCATTTCTTTATGTCTTCCTCAATTTCTTTCATGAGTACTCTATGGTTTTCTGAGTACAGGTTCTTTGCCTCTTTGGTTAGATTTATTCCTAGTTATCTTATGGTTTTGGATGCAGTTGTAAATGGGATCGAGTCCTTAATTTCTCTTTCTTCTGTCTTGTTAGTGTATAGAAATGCAACTGATTTCTGTGCATTGATTTTATATCCAGACACTTTACTGAATTTCTGTGTGAGTTCTAGCAGTTTTGGAGTGGAGTCTTTTGGGTTTTCCATATCATATCATCTGCAAAGAGTGAGATTTGACTTCTTCTTTGGTGATTCAGATGCCTTTATTTATTTTATTTGTCTGATTGCTGAGGCTAGGACTTTTAGTACTATGTTGAATAGTAGTTGTGAGAGTGGACATCCCTGCTGTGTTCCTGACCTTAGGGGAAAAGTTCTCAGTTTTTCCCCATTGCGACTGATATTCTCTGTGTATTTTTCATAGATAGCTTTGATGATATTGAGGTATGTATCCTCTATCTCCACACTTTGAAGAGTTTTGATGCTGTACTTTGTCAAATGCTTTTTCAGCATCTATTGAGAGTATCATATGGTTCTTGTTCTTTCTTTTGTTAATGTATTATATCACATTGATTGATTTGTGGGTGTTGAACCAACCTTGCAGCCCAGGAATAAATCCCACTTTGTTGTCATGAATGATCCTTTTAATGTACTATTGGATCCTATTGGCTAGTATTTTGGTGAAAATTTTTGCATCCATGTATCCGGATGTTTTATAAGACAACAATGTAAAAGTGAGTCATCATTTAGTTATGATTTTTATTTTTTAGCTAGGTCTTAAGATCTCTTTCAGAAACACATTGAAGTCTGACTAACCTACAAATCAGTTCAATGAATGTTAGGGTATCAAAGAACTTTAATTGTTTATTTGTTTGCTTTTCTTCTTTCCTCAGCTGAAATAGTTCTCCCTAAAGTATAAGAAAATTTTTAGCTGGACTTGCCCATTTAAGAAAAAAATCATACATTATCAGCAGGTAATGAAATTCTATTTTCAGATTTCTAGGTGAATAATTCATTGTTGTACTCAGCTACCCAAATTGTGACAAGCTAAAACTTTACTCAAAAAGGACAACAAAGGAGACAGTACACATTCTTATCTATCACACTGGTCTAGTGGGAAATGGAAAGAGCTGACATCAGAGGTCTTTATGGCCCCAGATAGGTATTATACAGAGTTCTCATCGCTTATATATAAGATTGAAATGGAAATAGTTGGAAAACAGCCGTTTTATCTTGTCAGATCCTTTCAGAGGACTTACAGTTCACACTAGCATAACCTGAGTGATATTTGCAAGGAATTGCTAAGTAATGAAAATGTACCCTATAGTGCCAACCAGAAATGAAAGTATCATGTCAGCACAATACCCATCAGATGGTCTTTAGATAAAGATTCTGGGCTTTTAACTTCATTTAATGAAAAAAACCTGGGTAATCAGTCTTGTAGTGTAATGGAACTTTTATCTCACTGCATAAGTAAATTATGGATAGAGTTATACACTTAGGAGGTGACCTACATAGTATATTCAAAAGACAAAATTAAGAATGGTATTCAACCTTGAAATAAATTTTGCACCTTTTCTGAAAAATTAGGGAGATGGGCTTGATAAAGTACTGAAAGCAAACATCAAAAATAGTCATTGTATTTTATTCCTAGGAGACTCTCCTTAAATGAGTATAGGATAAATCTGAAACTGCTTGAAATACCTTACTCTATAACTGTGATTGATCCCATGACTTCCAAAGTCAGCAAGACAATGGTTCAAATATCAGCTTAGACATTTACTTTCTTTACTTTCTTTGTGACCTCAGCTGATTTGCCTAAGTTTTCTGAGCCTCGGTTATCTTGTATATAAAATATTACCAGTGCTTGCCTCGCAGTGTTAATTTGATGAATGGGTAAAATAATTAAAAAGAAATGGTGTGCTTGTGCCTGACACATTTTGAATATTGAAAGGTAGAGCTGTATTGATGATATTCATTGCAGCTGAGTGAACTTAAGTTATTAAACCTCTTTGTGTTCCCTGTTTCCCAACTTTAAAGGGAGGATATGCGATTATCTTATAAAGTTGTAAGAATTGGGAAACCCGGGTGGCGCAGTTGGTTAAGCATCTGCCTTTGGCTCAGGTCACCATCCCGAAATCCTGGGATCAAGCCTTACCCTGGGCTCCTTGCTCAGCAGGTAGTCTGCTTCTCCCTCTTCCTCTGCCCATCCCCTCTGCTCATGCTTTCTTTCTCTCTTTCTCTCTCTCTCTCATGATCTCTTTCTCTCTGTCATAAATAAATACAATCTTTAAAAAAAATTTTTTTAAGAATTAGAAAGTTGCATACAAATGTATGCAAAATGAGGGAAACAGTGATTGTGACATTGTGAGTGTTCCATAAGCATTATCTTTTATTTGAAATGAGAGTATCAGATAATGTTTAAGAACACATGCTCTAGAAAATTTACAGGAGACATATGAACACCAGTTCTACTACTTGCTTAATCTCTTTGTACTTCAGTTTCCTCATCTCTTAAATTTGTGTTTGAGTAATAGCATCTGTCACTCATAGTGCTTATGAGGATTAAATGGGCAATACATGAAATAAGCTTAGAGTAGTGCTTAGCATTAGTAAATGCATAACAAATGATTTTACTGTGTGTGTGTGCATGTGCACCTTTAAAAAAGACAGAAAATTATAAAGATTCATATGGCAAGCATCCATATACTCACTACCAAAAAGTAATAAGTACTAAGTGTTGTATCTTTCTAACAAAAGAAAATATTTCAGAACCCTTTTTATACTAAGTGAAATTTTATAAAGTTTTTGTCTTTTTTCATTTTCTTCTTTTCATTTTGGTAATGCTATGGCACTGAATTTTAAAATGTCACAATACTAGATATTGTTAAAGAACATGTGACCTTAGAATCAGATTTCCTATTCTCCAGTTGTACTGACCACTATTTGATCCTGGCTAAATTTCTTAAACTTCCTATAACACAGTTTCCTCATTGGTAAAATACTACTAATAATTTACTTACAAGTCTTTCACAAAGGAAAAAAAAAATGTGGAAAAGTACTGAGCATAGAGCTTGCCATACATCAAATGCTCAATTTACTGAAAAACAATTTCTTGAAATATTTTCTTAACATCATGAGGGTAGGATGGGATTGGAAACATTGGTTAATCTACTTTACTTCCTATGTAACCTTAGTGTCTTGAATTTAGGTTCTAGGAGGGCAAGATTTTTGTCAGTTTAGATTATTTTGTATATATTTGTATATCTTCAATGCCACATAGTAAGGATTCAGTAACTATTTATTGAGCATTAAGTGAATTGAAAAAGGATTGCATCAGAAAAACAAACCGTTATTTTTTTAACAACATAATTTTAGTTATTTCATGCCTAACTTTTCCTTCTGACCTCGGTCCCACCCACATGGATTTATGTATATAGATTAGAATAGCTAACATTTATTTTGCTTTTAGTATGTGTTAATTACTATTCTAAGCACTTTGCTTATATTAGCTCGTTTATTCCTCATTCCAATTCTATGAAGAGGGTATTATTAGCCCATTTTTAAAATGGAAGCTGAGGCACAAAGAACAAGGTCATTCTCCCAGGATCATGTAGCTAATAAATATCAGAGTCAATACCTAAATTTAAACTCAAACCCTGGATATAAAACGCTTACCTCTGACCAGAGTGCATGTCAGCCTTTGTTTGTTTTTATTTTAAAGATTTATTTATATATTTTTGAGAGAGAGAGAGAGAGAGTATGTGTGTGTGCATACTAGTGGCAGGGAGGGGCAAAGTGAGAAAGAGAATCTTCAGGCAGACTCCCCACTGAATGTGGAGCCCACCATGGGGCTCAATCCTAGAATACTGGATCATAACCTGTGCTGAAATCAAAAGCCTGCTGCCTAACTGAGCTACCAGATGCCCCTCTTTTTATTTTAAAGATTTAAAAAAGGTACTTTAAAAATTGGTCATTCTTGTGAGAGAAAAAGAAAAAATGGTGGCAAATCCATTTCTTCTAAAATTTGTCCAGCTAACAAATCTTTTTCATCATTGAATCCCATACTTCTGAGAGGACAAAAGAAGGGATATACCCTTCCCTATTCAGGGTAAAAAAATGGGAACACCACTTGAGATAGTTTTTTTTTTTTTTTAACTGAAGTTTTTATTTTATATTGGACTGATTGTTTTTGATTAAAATTTTTTTCCAGCCTTATTGAGATTTAATTGTGGACTAGGCTTTTTATTTATTTTATATTATTTTATTTTATTTTATTTTATTTTTTGACAGTTCATCACTTTTTTCTTTTCTTTTTTTTGTTTCTTTTTCAAATTTTTATTTGAATTCTAGTTAGTGTAATACTGTTTTCAGGAGTAGAATTTAGTGATTCATCACTTACATATAACACCCAATGCTCAACACAAGTGCCCTCCTTAATACCCATCATGCATCTAGCCCATTCCCCACCCACCTCCTTCCATCAACCCTTAATTTGTTCTTTATCCTTAAGAGTCTCATATGCTAAGTTTCCCTCTTTCTCTCTTCCCCCCATGCTCCCAAATGTTCATCTGTTTGTTTCTTAAACTCCATATAGAGTGAAATCATGTGGTATTTGTCTTTCTCTGGCTGACTTACTTCACTTAGCATAATACACTCTTGCTCCATCTACATCATTGCAAATGGTAAGAGTTCATTTTTTAAATGGCTGAGTAATATTCCATTGCATATATGTACCACATCTTTATCCATTCATCAGTCAATGGACATTTGTGCTCTTTTCATAGTTTGGCTGTTGTTGATAATACTGCTATATATATTGGTGCGCACATACTCCTTTGAATCTGTATTTTTGTATCCTTTGGGTAAATACCTAGTAGTGCAAGTGCCAGAATGTAGGGTAGTTCTATTTTGACTTTTTGAAGAACTCCCCATACTGTTTTCCAGAGTGGCTGCACCAGTTTGCATTCCCACCAGTGGTGCAAGAGGGTTCCTCTTTCTTCACATCCTCACCAACAGCTGCTGTTTCTTGGTGTTGTTAATTTTAGCCATTCTGACAGGTGTTAAGTGGTCCAATCTTATCATGGTTTTAGTTTGTATTTTCCTATTGATGCATGATGTTGCGCAACCTTTCATGTGTCTCGTAGCTGTCTGGATGCCTTCTTTGGAAAAAATGTCTGTTCGTGTCTTCTGCCCATTTCTTAACTAGATTATTTGTTATTTGGTTGAGTCTGATAAGTTGCTTATAGATTTTGGATACTAACCCTTTATCTGATATGTAATGTGAAAATATCTTCTCTGATTCCATTGGCTGCCTTTTAGTTTTGTTGATTATTTCCTTTGCTGTGTAGAAGCTTTTTATATAGATGAAGTCCCAGTAGTTCATTTTTCCTTGTTTCCCTTGCTTCCAGAGACGTGTCTAGTAAGAATTTGCTATGGCTGAGGTTACAGTGGTTGCTGCCTGTGTTGTCCTCTAGGATTTTGATGGTTTCCTGTCTCATGTTATGTCTTTCTTCCATTTTGAATTTATCTTTGTTGTGAACAAAAGTGGTCCAATTTCATTCTTCTGCATGTTGCTGCCCAGTTTTCCCAGCACCATTTGTTGAAGAGACTGTCATTTTTGCATTGGATCTTCTCTCCTGCCTTGTTGAAGATTAGTTGACCATATAATTGTGGGTCCATTTCTGGGTTTTCTTTCTGTTCCGTTGATCTATGTGTCTGTTTTTGTGCCAATAACATACTATCTTGATGACTACAGCTAGATTTTAAACCAAAGAGTGTAATAAGAGATGAAGAAGGACATTACATCATAATTAAGGGGTCCATCCATCAAGAAGGTCTAACAATTGTAAATATTTATCCCCCCAACTTGGGAGCACCTAAATATATAAATCAATTAATAACAAACATAAAGAAACTCATTGATAGTAATACAATGATAGTAGGGGACTTTAACACCACTTACAGCAATGGACAGATCATCTAAGCAGAAAATCAGTGAGGAAACAGTGGCTTTGAATGACACACCAGACCAGATAGACTTATCAGATACATTTAGAACATTTCATCCTAAATCAGAAGAATAGACATTCTTTCCCAGTGCACATGGGACATTCTCTAGAATAGATCACAGACTTGGTCACATATCAGCTCTCAACAAGTACAGAAAGACTGAGATCATACTATGCATATTTTCAGGCCAAAATGCTATGAAATTTGAAGTTACCCACAAGAAAACATTTGGAAAGACCATAAATACATGGAGGTTAGAAAAAATCCTACTAAAGAATGAGTTTAATGGCTTAACCAGGAAATTAAAGAAGAAATTAAAAAGTACATGGAAGCAAATGAAAATGGAAACATGGGGTGCAGCAAAGGCAGTCCTAAGAGGGAAGAATATTGCAATACAGGCCTAACCTCAAGAAGCAAGAAAAGTCTCAAATACACAACCTAACCTTACACCTAAGGGAGCTAGAAATTACATGGCAAATAAAGCCTAAAGTCAGTAGAAAAAGGGAAATAATAAAGATTAGAGAAAAAAAAAAAAAAGATACGGAAACAAAAAACCCAGTAGAATAGATCAAGGAAACGAAGAGCTGATTTTTTGAGAGAATTAATAAATTTGAAAAACCCCTTGCCAGACTTATAAAAAAGACAAGAGAAAGGACCCAAATAAATAAAACCATGATGAAAGAGGAGAGATCACAGCCAACACCACAGAAATACAAATAATTATAGGAGAATATTATGAAAAATTATATGCCAAAAAACTGGGCAACCTGGAAGGCATGGAAAAATTCCTAGAAACATGCAAACTACCAAAACTAAAACAGGAAGAAATAGATAATTTTGACAGGCCCATATCCAGCAAAGAATTTAAATCAGTAATCAAAAATCTCACAACAGGGGTGCCTTGGTGGCTCAGTGGGTTAAGCCTCTGCCTTTGGCTCAGGTCATGATCCCAGGGTCCTGGGATCAAGGCCTGCATTGGGCTCTCTGCTCGGTGGAGAGTCTGCTTCCCCTTCTCTCTCTGCCTGCCTCTCTGCTTACTTGTGATCTCTGTCTCGGTCTTTCTCTCTCTCTGTGTTAAATAAATAAATTAATAAAAAAATCTTTAAAAAAAAAATCTCGCAACAAACAAAAGTCTAGGGACAGATGGCTTCCCAGGAGAATTCTATCAGACCTTTAAAGAAGAATTAGTACCTATTCTTCTCAAACTGTTACAAAAAATAGGAATGGAAAGAAAACTTCCAAACTTGTTATATGAGGCCAACATTACCTTGATTCAAGAAAAGACAAAGACCCCACTAAAAAGGAAAATTGCAAGCCAATATCCCTGATGAACATGGATGCAGAAATTTTCAACAAGATACTAGTAAATCGAGTCTAACAGTACATTAAAAGAATTATTCACCACGATCAAGTGGGATTTATTTTTGGATTGCAGGGATGACCACATTAATAAAAGGAAGGATAAGAACCATATGATTCTCTCAGTAGATGCAGAAGAAGCAATTGGCAAATTATAGCATCCATTCTTGATATAAAGCCTCAACAAAGTAGGGATAGAAGCAACATACCTCAACATCATAAAGGCCATATACAAAAGACCCACAGCTAATATCATCCTCAATGGGGAAAAACTGAGAGCTTTTCCTCTAAAATTGGGAACAAGACAGGGATGTCCACTCTCACCATTACTTCTTAACATAGTACTGGAAATCAGCCTCAGCAATCAGACAACAAAAAGAAATGAAATGCATCCAATCAGCAAGGAAGAAGTCAAACTTTCACTATTTGCAGATAACATGATACTCTGCAGAAAATCCAAAAGACTCCACTAAAAAATTGCTAGAACTAATAAGTGAATTCAGCAAAGTCACAGGATATAAAATCAATGTACAGAAATCTGTTTAATTTCTGTTTACCAATAATGAAGCAGCAGCAAAAGAAATCAAGGAATCAGTCCCATTTACAACTGTGCCAAAAACCATAAGATACCTAGGAATAAACCTAACCAAAGAGGTAAAAATCTGTACCCTGAAAAACTATAGGAAACTTATGATGGAAATTGAACAGGACATAAAGAAATGGAAAAATATTCCATGTTCATGTTTGGAAGAAAAAACTTTGTTAAGATCTATATTGCCCAAAGCAATCTACACATTTAATGCAATCCTTATCAAAATATCACCACCATTTTTCACAAAACTAGAACAAACAATCCTAGAATTTTCATGGAACCACAAAAGACCCTGAATAGCCATAACAATCCTGAAAAAGGAAAAAGAAAGCTGGAGGCCTCACAATTCCAGACTTCAAGTTATATTATGATGATAGTCTTTATTTATTTGGAACAAAGTATTTAAAAAAGCACTGTATGTGAGATAGTGGGTTGGCTCTCAGTGCTATTGGACAACCAGAAGTAGATAGAACAGACCAGCTGGGGCCTGATTTGTTTTTCCTGAAAGTCTTTCCTTATGTATAAAACTGTCCCTGGGGGACGCCTGGGTGGCTCGGTTGGTTAAGCAGCTGCCTTCAGCTCAGGTCATGATCCCAGCATCCTGGGATCCAGTCCCACATCGGGCTCCTTGCTCGACAGGGAGCCTGCTTCTCCCTCTGCCTCTGCCTGCCACTCTGTCTGCCTGTCCTCAACTCTCTCTGACAAATAAATAAATAAAATCTTTTAAAAAAAATTATTTAAAAAAACCCAAAAACCTGTCCCTTGACCTGTCACCCTCTTAACACCCTAAGTATATTACCTAGTCTGGGTGATCTTCTATACCTACTTAGTGTTGGTGATGTTGTACAGATACAGGTCTGCCTCTTCCACTGTTTCATGAAATCCTCAAGAGTGGGTTCTTTTATCAATCACTTTTCTATCCTAGCGCTTAGCATAGTCCAACACTTCATAGACATTCAGTAAATATTTGTTTAACCAGTGAATGAAGGATGAGAATGATTTTAAGAAGCAGAAACTTTCTAGTCTCACCAGGCATTTTACTATTCTACATCTGCTGAGGTAGGCTGACGATCAGAGGAAATTGTGTTCTTTTTAAACCATAGTTTAAGCTCTTAAACGAATAACAAGTGAAGACCTTTACCTGCATTAAAAGAGGCTATTTCGTTATTATTATTAAGATGCATTAACACATTGTAGCACTTGATTGAGGTATTCTTTACTGAGATGGCCACTGAAGCCTTTAAGCTTGGAACTGCTAAATTGTGAAAGGAAACACAAAAGATAAAGGTTTGTATTTTCTTTGATCTACTCAGGGTGTCTGATTGAGTTTTCACTTTCTTTAAAAATTTTATCAGATTGAACCTTAGAAAAGAGCAACAGAAGACACCAGTGTTTCAGAGGTTTTCATGTTACTTTACAGAGGTAAGGTGATGAGAGGGCCCTGCATACTAAACTAAAATGTGTTTACGTTCAGTTTTTAATTTAAATTACTTGGGATACCAATTCCTCTTCACTGCAGCATTACACACCACATACATACACACACATATACACAGAAACACACACATATACACAGAAACCTCTCTCTTTCTTCCATTTCCTCATTTTATGTTCCTTTTAGTATGCTGTACTTACATGTCATTAATATGTTGTTACTTTACCATATAACAGTGACACGATCAAGGATTTAAGTCTCCCAAGGGTGAGAAATGCTTTCTTTACGTATCTGCCATGCCTATCCCCAGAGTTTGCACTTGGATTTTCTAATATAAGCCTTTCTGTAGATTAAGCAATTGAAGATCAGACAAATTAAGTGAATTGCTTCAGAGATGCACAGATCATAAGTTTCATTGCTGGAACCATAAAATTAACTGTCATACAGTTTGCTATCTGTGTAAAATGGGAATAGTTCATTTTAAACCTGGTGACATGTATAGAATTAGGCTGTGTCTAACTGTATACCTATCAAACCCGTTTCAGTGTTGGTTTCGATTACTATTGATAAATCTGTATAGTGAAATCAAAAAGGGAAGATACATGAGCCATCTTGTGGTGGGATAATTTTACTTTTAAAAATATTCCCCCTGTATATTGACTAAGGAGAAATTGTGAGGGGAACTGTAAGGTCTGTGATCAAAGGAGCGAGACTGATACAAAGCGAAGGTCAAGCAAAGCTTTAGTTCGCGCCAAGCGTCGAGAATCAAACCTACCGTTCAGGGCCGCCTCTTACAGAGAGAGCGAGCGACTCCCAGCCTCACAGACTAACTTTTATAGAGCAAAGGCCATGTGGTTGAGCCTGGCCACACACAGGTGGCCAATGAGATTGCAACACACAGAGAAAGCTGCCCAGTCATGCTAGGTCACACACGGGTGTCCAATTGAATTACAATTCACCCCATAGTAGCTATTTGAACTAGCCTATCACCTTGGTCATTTGCACCCAAAAGGCAGGGCCCACACTCCTTGGTAGCTAGGGAGACAGTATGAGCGCTCCACTAATTGGATGTCTCCCCGACTCATCCCTGCATTCTGTTATCTCCACCTGACCTAACCCGCCCTTGTATTTGGGCTCTGTTATCAGGGACTGGTTGACCACATTTTACTGGTTTCCTGGACTTGCTTCTAAGTAAGTTCCTCTGGGGGAGGAGGGGCAGGGTCAGTTTAAGTTTTACTGCATAAACAACAAAATCACTGTTTAACCGAAGATGAAATCTCTCTGGCTAAGTAGGCCCTTACAGGAACAACAATAAATAAGACTAAATAGTTTTAGGGAAACCTAACTGAAAGTTGCTATCATTATTTCTATTGCTTTATACATCTACAGATTAAATACCTTATTCATGGTACTTTAAGGACTTGACAGGTTTTTTTTTGTTTTTTAAATGAAGGGATTTTTAAGCAGTAAGTTTGTATACTTTTTATCCACCATCACTTTACTGAAAGAAAGTTCATCCTAAGCATGTTGGACATGGGAATGAAAAATCCCCAATATTCAAGTCACTAAGGAGGTAGGGGATAAATTGTTTAATTTTTGAAGGTACATTTAGGCAAGTAATTAGAGAACCATTATGTGGTAGAAACACATTAATATATCTCCAAAAGGCAATCTACTCTTACTTAGCTTTATTGACCTGCCTGATAAATCCCTCGGAATGTGATGGTTGGAGTCTGGTTTATTTCAGGAAAAACAATTTAGATATAATTTTTGTCAGAGTCATTGTTGAAATGGAAAGGAAAGAACATATCTTATTTCATCTTAAAATGTCCCCTTTTGGAAAATCTTTTTCACCCCAAGAGAAGGACAATTGGATATCTAAATAGTCTTTGAAAAATGAAACCCCTCCCCATCTTGACTCTTCTTCCAAAGCTCAAATGTCTCTTTGTTTCTGACACTGCTATAAATCTATGTTCATAAGATAAATTTATACTGTACTTTAAATGAATCTTTATTGATAATCAAATAATTTCCCCTTAGTGTTCAAACTTTCTGCTAATGATTGACCAACAATTCCAGAAACCTAAATATAGAAAGGCTGTTTTCTAAATTAGCTGTCAGCTGGGGCCCCTGGGTGGCTCAGTCCTTAAGCATCTGCCTTTGGCTCAGGTCATGATCCCAGAGTCCTGGGATTGAGTCCTGGGATCGAGTCCCACATCAGGCTCCTGGGGGAGTCTGCTTCTTTGGCCCTCCCCGGCTTTTTCCTTTCCCTTTCTCTCTCTCTCTCAAATAAATAAATAAAATATCTTTAAAAAAGACATCTTTTTTTTTGGTAAATTTTATAAAGAACAACTGCTTCAGAATCAACTATGACACAATGCTCTGTTACTTCATTAGATCTTCTCACTAAAATCTGTACTTACTAAGATCATTTATTTTTATTTTTTTAAGATTTATTTATTTATTTTTACTTATTCATTTGAGAGAGAGTGAGACAGAGCACAAGCAGGGGGAGAGGCAGAAGCACACTCCCTGCTAACCTGGGAGCCCAACGCTGGGCTCTATCCCAGGACCTGGAGATCATGACCTTAGCCAAAGGTAGATGCTTAACCATCTGAGCCACCCAGGTACCCTAGTAAGGTCATTTAGAAGCTCTTCAGATAATTTAAAAAAAAATAACCCTTGTACGTATGCAAAAAGAGAAACAACTTTGAAAACACTTAAGTTGCTCCTAAAATGTCTTAACATTAAAATCCAATACTTTATAATCACTTTTCAACTCAAGAGTTGTTAATGTCAGTGATTTACCATACCATATTGTCTTCTGTACTATCCATGACATTGGGATAGGTAGGGGACAGTATTTCCTAAAATATTACTTCACTGCTACCTCCAGCATTCTTTTATAAGCTATGACACTGGTTTTTCAAGTTTTATTGCTTTTCTAACTTTAGCAGGTGATAGCAATGGAAGATTTTCAGACAATGTCTAGAATTCATAGTTCTTCTCTATTGATCTGAAATAGTTTAATAATTTAGATGTCAAAGGGTTTCTGGTATCCAGGGATGCCACCAAAAAGCAAACCAAAAAAATTGCATGTGTTCAAGCAACCATCTCATGAATGCTGTCTGGCCAGCAGTAATTTTAAGATGTTTCTGATTTTTATCATTTCTCTTTTAGAAATGCTATGAAAAATATGCATGCTAGAATCAATGAAATATGATGTTACTGGTAAAACTGTATCTCAATTATCAACATATATTGTTATAGATCCAGAGTAATTTAATAAGCACATTTTGGTTTCCCAGCGGATGCAAGAGTTATATCCGGGAGAGCGCTATAAGTCAGTTAGATTTTTCTCCTACTTAAGGCAAACTCTATGTCATGTTAGAGTCTCTAAATGAAAGAAGTAGACCCTGCCTACCTGGAATGAATGAATTCAGTGAGAATCACAAACCAAACTAGTTGGTTACTCTTGTTGCCTAAGCACTAAATAATATGAATGAAAATTTATACCATGCCAGTGCTCTTCAGGTCAACACAGCTTTGAAAAGCCATCTATGCAGTGTGAGGAATGCATAAAATTGTAAAACATATCTGTGTTCAACAAGCTGAGTGGATGGAATCACACAAGTCTAATAATTGTTGAGTATCGTTCATAGGTTTTCTAATAGTATTGTAAGCTCATTTGTGTATCTGTAGTCCATATTTCCTGAAGAATAAACACAAGAGCTCCTACTGGATTATTCCAAATGACCACAAACATGTACTCTATTCACAGACACTTCTCCAAACCTAGCTAATTACCCTGGTTTCAAACCAAGTGCAATGTTCCAAAAATCAAGTACTCCAGAATTATGAGAGCCAAACATTTGCTTAAAAATTTTTGTTTAGCTAATATTAGGGCATGAAAGTATTTTTCTTGGTAAGAGATTTATAATCCAACTCTGTCAATAACTCACTGTTTATGAAATATATCATTTGTATCTGCAATCTGCTATTTAGATCCAACTGTATGTATATGATTATTTGCAATCTGCAAATAGTTATAATTAAAGGAAGCCAAGCAAAAGCATAATGAGATTTGTGACACCTGTAAATTTCTCTCAAAACTGAGTATAATCACTACTGATTAGATACTTATCGGGTGATTTTTTGCTGCTTATTTTATATCAGTCCTTTTAATATCAACATATGCATATTTCAGATGTCCTCAGAATAGTATGTTTCTTTCAATTAAAGTCTATCATGGTTGGAAGCCTTTGGATGGAAGTAGTGAGTGAAATTACCCAGGTATATAAGCACATCTTTAACACAAGAGGAGACAATTGGTTAACCATTTGCCCAGGTATGCAAGAAATATACTAATATTATTTACATTCCTTACCCCCCAAAAATCTGTTTATTTACATTTTATACTGTTCAACATATTGGCAAAGGCAAGAGCTGCTGGAAAGAAAAACAATTTGAAATGCTAATGTGGTACAAAGTGATAGAGATGTCCAAGAGATTTTGGAGTGAGTAAGCCTTTCAAATCTGGGCCCATGATGTAAAATGGAAAATAAAAGTGCATGTTCCCTGGCGTTGTCATCAAAGCAGAAGGATAGTGTCCAGATGCTGTTCTCTCTAAAACATGGTGTAGGGGCTAACACGCTGGGCTTAAAATTTTAGAAGGTTCAGAGAGGATAAGAAGCTTTCTCAACGTCACTTATGTGAAACAACCTGCACTAGCAGTTAGCCTGATGGGTGCTAGTCCACAATTCTCTCCTTTACCCTGTGAAATCTCTTATAGGTACTTTATGGAGGATTAAAAATATGAAAAAGTAAAGTGGTTAACAAGAACTACAACACGGCTCTGCTCTCTCTTCTCCTCCTCCCCCTCCCCCTCCTCCTCTTGCTGCTGTATCTACACGTGGCTCTTCTTATAACGTATTTACAACAATTTGGGTATTCAAGATGTGCTGAAATGATTAGAGATTAAAATCACATGTAAGGAATGTTAATTGCGAGGAAGGAGGAGTGTGTGCCTGGCATCAACAAAGGAAGATCTATCATATATTATTGTATAAGAAACCATCCTTAATGTTAATAGTTCAAATTAATAGGTATATATCATTGCTCTTACATCTGTGGGTAAGCTGGGTGGTTCTACTGATCTGGGCCAGGCTGGGATCATCTTGGCAGGGTCCACTCATGCATCTGTGCTCAGCTGGCATATGAACTGGGGGCTAGGTGTCCTAGGATGGACCTCATTCATGTCTGATGCTTGGCTGGCAGTCATTTGGCACAATGACTAGACCTTGTGTCTTTCATTATCCAGCAGATTATCCAGAGCTTGTTTTCATGGTAATAGCAGCATATCAAGAGAGCGAGCGGTAGCATGCAGGGCCTTGGAATTGGCACAGTTTCACATGCATTTATTTGACAAAACAATTCATACACCATCCTGGATCCAAGGAGTAGGAAAACATATTCTACTCATGATGAGAAGAGCTATAAAGTCACATTGCAGAGGGCTTGGATATAGAAAGAAATTACGAATTGGAGGCTTTTTTTTTAATTGAAGTATAGTTGACATACAATGTTATATTATTTTCAGGTGTACAACATGGTGAATCAGCAATTCTATACATTGCATATGGCTCACCACAATGAATGTAGTTACCATCTGTCACCATGAAATATTATTAAAATGTTATTGACTACATTCTGTACTATATACTTTTCATCCCCATGATTTATTTATGCTCTTACTGGAAGCTTGTACCTTTTAGTCCCCTTCATCTATTTTACCCATTTCCCTGTCCCTTTCCCTTCTGACAACCACCAATTTGTCTCCTGTATTTATGAATCTGTTTTGTTTGTTCATTTTTTAAGATTCTACATTGTAAGTGAGGTCATATGATATTTGTCTTTCTCTGTGTGACACTTCAGTTAACATGAAACCCTCTAGGTCTATCCGTGTTGTTGCAAATGGCAAGATTTCAGTCTTTTTTATGGCTGAGTAGTAGTCCATAGTGTATATACCACATCTTCTTTATCCATTCATCTATTAGGTTGTTTCTATATCTTGGCTGTTGTAAATAGTGCTGCGATAAACATAGGGGTGCATATATTTTTTTATTAGCATTTTTATTTTTTGGGATAAATTCCCTAAAGTGAAATTAATGAATTAAATGGTATTTCTATTTTTAATTTTTTGAAGAACTTCTACACTGTGTTCCATACTGGCTCACCAAAACTTGTTATTCCTTACTAGCCATCCTGACTATTGTGAGGTGATAACTCATTGTGGTTTTGATTTGCATTTCCTTGGTGATTAGTAAAATTGAATATTTCTTCATATGTTTGTTGGCTATCTGTATGTATTCCTTGGAAAAACTTATATTCAGCCATTTTCAAATCAGATTATGTTTTTTGTCGATGAGTTATATGAGTTCTTTATATATTTTGGATATTAGCACCTTATCAAATACATCATTTGCAACTATTTTTTCCATTCAGTAGATTGCCTTTTCATTTTGTTGATGGTATCCTTCACTGCGCTGGAATATTTTAGTTTGAAGTAGTCCCAATAGTTTACTTTTGCTTTTGTTTTTCTTGCCTGAGATGATATCCAGAAAAATTTTCTAAGGCTGATGTCTGAGAGATTATTGCCTGTGTTTCCTTTTAAGGGTTGTATCATTTCAGGTACTACATTTAGGTCTTTAACCCACTTCGAGTTTCTTTTTGTGTGTGGTGTAAGGAAGTGGCCCAATTTCACCATTTTGCATGTAGTTGTCCAATTTTCCCTGCATATTTTTTGAAGGGATATCTTTTCCCCAGTGTATACACTTGCCTCTTTGTAATATATTAATTGACCAGATTTGTGAAAAATGCTGTTGGCATTTTAATAGGGATTGCATTCAGTCTGTAGTTTGCTTTGAGTAGTATGACATTTTAACAGTATTAATTCTTCTAGTTCGTGAGCATGGACTATCTTTCCATCTATTTATGTCCTTTTCAGTTTCTTTCATCATTGTCTTATAATTTTCAGTGTACAGGTCTTTCATGTCCTTGGCTAATTTTATTCCTAGGTATTTTATTTATTTATTTATTTTAAGATTCATTTATTTATTTTAGAAAGAGAAAGACAGAGAAAGAGAGCATGCATGTACAAGTTGGGAGGGGAATGGCAGGGAGAGAGACAGTATCCTGAAGCCAACTCCCCACTGAGCACAGAGCCCTATGCACCACTGGATCCCAGAACCTTGAGGCTATGACCTGAGCCAAAATCAAGAGTCTGATGCTTAATTAACTGAGCCACCCAAGTGCCTGTATTTAATTAATTAATTTATTTATTTATTTTGGATACAATTGTAAATGGGATTGTTTTTCTCAGGTTCTCTTTCTGTTACTTTGTTATTGGTAGAGAGAAGCACAACAGATTTATGTATGTTATTTTGTATCCTGCAGCCTTACTGAATTCATTTATTCTAACAGTTTTTGGTTAAGTCTCTAGGGTTTTCTATAGGTTGTATCATGTCATCTGCAAATAGTGATGATTTTACTTCTCCTTTACCAACTTCAATGCCTTTTCTTTTTTCTTGTCTGATGGCTGTGGCTAGGACTTACAGTACTATAATGAATAAAACAGTGGATAAGAGTGGATGTTCTTATCTTGGTCTTGATCTTAGAGAAAGAGTTTTTAGGTTTTCACCAGTAAGTATGATGTTAGCTGAGGGCTTGTTGTATATGTCCCTTATTTTATTGAAGTAATTTCCCTCTAAACAATTGAGGGCATATTTTTAGTAGACTACCAGAGTAGAAGTTAGAATGTTTTTGAGGTACCAGAAAAATCCCTCAAAAAAACTCACAGTTAAAAAAAAAGTTCACAGTTGATTTATGAGTTAGAAAATGCTATATATTCAACAATTCCAAAAAACGAATGGTTTGCGACGTGTGGAGATAAAGGGATAGAGTGGTAATATTAGAAGTAATTGAAGCTTTATGATACTAATTTTATAAAGAAAAATATCCTGATTTTAATTTATATTAGATGTTAATGATTAGAAAAAATGAGGTTAAGAATAAATTATACTTATTAAATGAGTTAAATTTAAAATGTAATTTTAATGTTTATCTTCTGTTTGTAAAATTTCCAGATTTAGCTAAAACTGAGCCCAAATGATTCAAATGTAGATTCAACCTGAAAGGTTTTACAAGTGTCAGACACAACTAGGAATGTAACAGAATATATTATCATACTATAGTATATTGTACTTTAAAAAAATAGGAATTATCAATGCAACCACTAATTCACTTTTTCTTGCTAAAATTTTTTAACAGTAATAGAAGTTGTTAGCATCCTAACACATAATAATAAAAATGACTGATAATGATATCAATACAAAATAAAAACACATGGCTGTGAACTTTTACTTAGAATAAACTTAGGAAAATGTAAAGATCATTTGGCTGTTTTGAAAGAATATGAAGGGCTATCTAGTTTCTCTTTCTGATTTTAGATGGAATATTCCTTTCATTAGAGTTCTATATTTAGCAACATTTTTAGACTATGTATACAAAACAGCGAGAAGCTAGTCATTTGAAATAATAGAGGTTAAAAGAAGAGAACTTGAGAGTATATAATTGATGCTGCCCTTCCCAGTTGAACTCTATCTATTTCTACACACAAGTATCTCCAGTGTTTTGAATGCATCATAGCCTCTGACTACAAGGGCAAGTCACTTAACTTCAGTGGACTCATTTTCTACTTCCATGAGTCGGAGACTTATAAACTGTTAAAATTCAATGCTATTTGTGCTTATAAATAAGAGCTAATATACTATAGATGTTAAGAACAGATTTTGCAATCAGCCCCATTGACCTTCAAATCTTTTTTTGGTGCTCTAGGTTTGTGCTCCCTGGCAATTCCTTGAGTTTTCTTAGTCTTGATTTCTTCATCTGCAGAATGCAGATAATATTACCTAGTTTAGTTCCTATAAAGATTAAATGGGAAAATGCATTAAGTGAATCCCTTGCACATGTTCAGTACATAGTAAGTGATTCCACAATAACCATCAAGTGAATGAATGGATGGTTAGATATTTCATTTTTTCCTAAATGATTTGAAATAACTGATAAGCTAAATATCAGGATTACAGAAAGATGAAAGAGCATGGTACTAAGATTTGAGCTGAACTAAGGATCACTTGCCTGAGCACTATTTGATTCAAGTCTTGTGAGCTTATGCCAGTCAAACTGATGTACAATGGCCTGGATACTATTCAACAATTACAGAGTACAATATACAAGATCACTTTAGAAGTATTTTTGAGAGATTATTTAAGTGTTTTGTTTATTATAATAATAAATTGGTAATTAATTTTAATGACTTTCCAATTGATTTCTTTCTTTCCTGACTCTTAAGAACACTTTGGAATCTCTTTTTTACTTTTATCTCTCAACTTTACTCCAAATGAGAAAGTAGATCCAATCTGTCTGTATTCTAAATCTTTCCTTAGAACTCTTTTTTTGCTATGTTAACTCAGAACATACAGATCGAACCGTGGCATAATTTATATTTGTTTGAAAATAACTAAAAATATAGAAAACACCACATTAATGTTTCCCTATGCTCAGAATGTAATTACTTCCTTCCTATTTGGAAGAATTTGCTTATATTAATTTTGTTTTCATAGATTTTTTTAAAATACCAAAACAGTAAAATAAGTTTCTTAAAGCAGAATTTCGAGTGTTTTGTCTATCAGAGTGGAAGCAAAACATGGAACACTAAATTGATTTCAAGAGTCGTAGGCTTTTTGTGGCCAAGCATATATGCATACCCAAGGAAGTAATGAAATCATTTACTTGTTTCACCTCCTGCACAAGGAAAATTGTAATAAAAGGCTAGTAAAGACACAGATCAGTTTTTAGACCTGTAAAAGGCCTGAGAGTATCTCTGGTCTAATCCCTTTATTATATAATTGAGGAAACTGAGGCACAAAGAAAATAAGTGATTACCCAAGGTGGTGGAACTATGGCAAATCCTGGATAAGAATGGAGGCCTGCCGATTTCCTAATCCAATACTTTTTTCTCTATAACATGTAATGAAAGCAAGGTAGAGAAAGCAGTGGAAAGCTGTGGCTCCTGATTATGCAGCCAAGCATCTGGTGATAGACCTGGGGCCACTGTGATCAACACACCTTCAGTTGGGAAAAGTAGTAGACTTGGAGTGGATGATGAGAAAGAGATTACCTAAGAACTGCATCAGAGTAGGATAAGCTATAGAAAGCTATTACTTTCAATAGTCACAATTTCACTCACACCTTCTAAATCTCACATGAGTTTCTCATTGGCCAAATTAAACCTGTAACCGTCTAGCAAAGGGGGTTCTGGGAAATAGAGTTTCAAACATAGCTATGCTGTCACAGTAAAGCCTCTCCAAATTATCCTTTGACCCACCCTACATGTAAAATTTTTCAAGCATTACTCTACTGAGTTAGTTTTAGAGTAGCAAAGTTCTAAGATGAATAGTGTAAAACACAATTTTTGTGATTTCCATGTCATAAGATTATTATGAGCCTCAGTGAACCTCAGTTGCTTTCTTCAACATCTCACATCAACCTTACCTTTTAAAAATAGGCAATGCTCCTTACTGTGAATATGTTCATAAAACAACTCTTTGGATCATCCTCTGTTTTTTTCTCCATAGCTATCTACCTGGGATGGATGAATAGATGGATGGATAAATAGACAATTTCCAACTTCTTCAATATATAATAAGATATTGAAGTTTTCATACTAGTTTTGTAAAATAAATTATAAAAAGTATTCAGACTTTTGTTTTACTTGATTCAAAATTTTGGTTCTGTCTTGGCAGCTAAAACAGCATTTGTCCTGAAAGGGTAGTAGCTGACATCATACATTCTTTTCCACTTGATTTTTCTGTATTTTTAGTTATGCTCTTATGAGTTGAACTTTGCAGTAGATGAAATAAATTCTGAAAGGCACTGTTTGCACTGCCACCAACAGAGAAGTTTCTTTCCACTAAACACTAATGTTTCTCAAACCAGCTCAGCACCCAAAAAAATGGATGGGGACATGCAAACAATTATCTCAGTTCCAAGGAAGTACCCACTAGATACTTCAGGCTAACGTATGTTTTGGCCTGAACTACCCCAATAATTGTCTCCTAGTTCCATGGTGGACATGGTTTGAATGTCCATTTACGTTAATGTCTCTCTTCACTTTTCCCTCTGTCCAAATACAATACTGAGATCATCCCCAGATGATTTTTTATTATACTCTATTTTGGGTCTTTTAGGGAGTCCACTCCTGGTGGAACCAAGGGGCACCTGTCAGGGCAAAGGAAGCCTCTGCTTCCAATTACTTCTGCCCTGCAGGCACTTCTCATAAAAGAACTTTCTTTGCCAAGTTCTAGTTATTATTTCCTGAGGCTTTTTTTTTTTCCTTTCCAAGATACCTCTTGAGACTAAAACTTCTGACAGAACTGCAACTTTGTGACACTAGATATTACAAGAATCTCTCATTATTTTGGCTTTTTCACTTCCTGACTTTTTACACACTTATAATTGCGTGCTTTGCAGTCTTTCCATTTAGAGTAAAACAGTATTCTTTAAGATATTTTTCTTTCATCTGTACAGTTATTATTATAAAGAGAGGTTTCCAACAACCCTATTGAAAGGACCTATGTGTCTTGTTCATTTTTTAAAGTTGTCTTAAATTCAGTCTTTTTTCTTTCAATTTGCTATGTTCTGAATGTCATACAGGTTTCTTTGAATAATATGACTGTAAGACTCTCACCCTCTTTGCACGTTCATAGACAGTTGCACTTAAAGGGAAACTTTCCAGGGATGATAGCGTGGGTGTGGAATCACACTTTGTCTGTTCTTACTTGTATGTCTAAACAAAGTAAGAAATATTGCTAGAAAGAGAATGTTCAAAGGAACATAAGTTCCAGATATGCCAACATTTTGCATGATTCTGAAAATACTTTCCAGTTGTATCTTTCAGTCAGATCAATCAAAAGATTAATCATCTTGCAACATAATCAGTGAATCTAATATTTCTTTCTCTTGGGTCATATAAAAGGAATATATATCTGATTTGTATGTCAGTAAGAATTGGATTAGTTCTGAGATTCTCCTTAGGATTGAGAAATTCCCTAATCTGAGGACTGTTTTGTAGGTCTGGCCTGCTAAAGTTTAGGCCAGTAGCATTTGTGAATAATAAAATTATCCCTTTTCGAAACTGCAGATCTGTCTAACTTGGATTCCACAGTAATGTGTGTCTGCATGCATACATTTGTGCAATCAGAGATCATCTAATTACAAAATAAACTAAAAATTGACAATCTTAATTATACATAAATAAATTTTAGGTAATTATACAACTTCAAGTCAATTGAAAAGACCATTGGGACATTAATAATTAAAAGCCTGGATTTGGAAGCTTTAAACACTACTTACACTACATAAATATTATTTTCTTTTAACTTTAAATAAAGGGAAAATTGATGCTGATTTAAAAACAAAATGGAACTGTTGATGCTAACTAACATTATCTATTATTGTGAGCCAGATTTTTCTAAAGTAATTTCTTTGAGGAGACATTGTGTGATGGAGATCATAAGGAACACTTAAGGAAGCCTACCAAAGCAAGATCATTTTGCAATTAGAAATCAGAGAAATCTTGTTTGAAACAAGGATCATCTCATAGAAGCCTTCAGAGCCCCCAAACACACACACACACACCCATAGTCATTTTGAAAACAACTCTAAGATTTGAGAGCATATATAGACATTATCTTCTGTTAGATTTTTAACCTTGCAAATGTTTTTTGCTTTTGAATCCATTTTCCACGTGTAAATTAGACAAAATCACTGAGTTATTTAGTTTATTTTGGCATAGATATCCAAGGACACCGTTCCATAGTATACATTCAAAAACTTATAAAAGCACGAGTATCTTTTATCACCAGGACATCAGTAGTATATAGTAAAAGCAGTATGGTCTTTGGAAGCACAACCACCTGAATTCAGTGTGGCTCTGTCATAATTTAGTTAAGTAACAAATTCTAGCAGAGCCTTAGTTTCCATATCAACAAAATGAAGATAACTTATTTAAGGTTTTATAACAGTTAAGTGAGGTCACCTAGGTTAAAGATGTTTTATTGAATCTGACATATAGATATTGATACTAAGGTACATATGATCATATATTTCACCCCTCTGATATGACAAATCATGACAAATTATGACAAATACATGACTTATTCAGAATCACATTTCTGGAATGTTGTGGAATGGTTGATACTCAATGTACATTTTTGTTTCTTTCATACCAAGGAGACTGGAGAAAAAAAAGCATTACAGTTTCAGAGAAACATCTCTTATGGCATACATATGTGATGTAAAACATGTTTTTAGACACATTAGAAATGAACCACAGAGTTGGGGATATCTGAAGTTTTCCATTTCTTACTAATTGAGTTTGATTGAGTAGGACCTTCCCTGTTAGTGGTTAAAAATAGCTATTTATAGTTCCTCTGTCTTTTGGCTACAATAGCATAAGTGATACCAACTAGCAGTTAGCAAAATGATCTGCCATTTTATGTTCTTAGCTTCAAATCCCCACCAAAGATACCTCCTCATAACCGGAAGATTCAGTACATAGATATCCAATTTTCACTTTTGTGGCTCAAACTAGATAAGTTCTGTTACATTAAAAAATGCCCCACATCATCCTTGATAGGATTCAACCAATGCACATACATTGCCATTTGACCAGAGTTAGATCTAATAGATACAGACCATAACTAACAGTCAGTCTGCCAACAAATGATTCAGAAATGCTGTATGGAGAATTTTTTCTCTTTAGTAAAATCAATATCACCTCAGCTGCTTGCTGAATGATATTACTTGAAGAATTATAAATACCATGATCAAGAAATTCAATTGTAACCTTTTCTATCAGGATTGCTAACAATCTTTCTCATGGCTTGAAGCTGAACTGAATAGAAGCAGAATGTATAAAACAAGGATCTTTAGGCATCGATGCTTAGGTAGGGGATTCCACCTTCTTTTTGTGTGAATATAGCAGTCTTCCTTGACTGTAGGTAAAGAATGAAGTCAGCAAAATTATTTCCATCCCACCTGGAAGCATTGAGTTCAATATCTGACAATGTCATTGGCTAGCCAGCTCTTTGATCTTGATCACATGATGTCAGTACCTTGGAACTGAAAAAGGAGGAAGTCAGACTAAATTATTTTAAAATTCCCTTTGATCTAGGTTTCTAAGATTGTCCTTTTCCACTCCCAATGTGGGAACACAGATATCTCAAATTTCCACTTAGAACACAATACAAAAGTTCTTTTTGTTTTATTTTGGTGGTTTAATTCAGTTTTTCAAGAAACTTGCATTGGCCGCCTATCATATGCCAGGCATTGCACAAAATTTGGAGGATAAAACAATAGTCTACAACATTAAGGACTTAAATACTAGTAATGACCCAAGCTTTGAATCTCTATGATATTCCTTGTTTTATGCAGACCTCTGGACTGAGTTTCCTAAGGTAACAATTACCTGGATGACAAACCCATGGTAATGAAGACTCCTTACTTTAGCCCTTTGTTCTTTATGAAATGAAATTCTTGATAGTAGTAATAGGTGCAGAATTTTTTATTATTAAAAAAATTACTTTAAAAAAAGATTTTAATTATTTATTTGACAGAGATCACAAGTAGGCAGAGAGGCAGGCTGAGAGAGAAGTGGGGAAGCAGGCTCCCCATTGAGCAGAGAGCCCGATGAGGGACTTGATCGATGAAGGGCTTGATCCCAGGACTCTGGGATCATGACCTGAGCCAAAGGCAGAGGTTTTAACACACTGAGCCACCAGGCGCCCCCCAAATTACATTTTTAATAATGAAACACAAACCGTATCTAAAATATCAAGTTTTGTGTGTTTGGGGGTAAAATTCTTTGTTCCAATAATTATTGTGTACTACCACAATTTCTGAATTTTAGGCATATATAACTTCAATGAATAAAATATTGGAAGTGTATTAATGATTAGTTCATAAATATAGTTTATATGATCGACAGGATATATCAAAACATGGGACCCAAAGTGAAATTGTATTATGATTGAACAAGATGATTTTTAAAGTCCCTTTAAACTTTAAAATGCTAAGATTCTTTATATGTCTCTAAATTTTAGAGTTAAACATTCCAGCTTTCAGTTCTTAAATCCATATATGGTCATACATTTCATATATGATCTAAAACTAGTTTGTTTTAATTTTTATTTTTTTAGATTAAGAAACAGCATAGTAAAAAGAGCCTAGGAACTAAATGAAAAATAATCCAAAACTAGACCCCATGTAACACTGAAATAATGGGAGCCATACATTATATAGCACCACAGCAAAATAGTTAATCACTTTCTTAAAAAGCCCTATGAAACTTAAGACTGGAATTCCAAATGGAACTCACTCTAAGAAGCAGCCAAAATGCTGCCATAAAACTCTTTAATATTCAAATTAAACTTGAAGTATTTTGTACCATACTGAAACAACTGTAATTAAAAAAAATAGGGATAGAATTACTAATAAGATTCAAATGCTGATTTATATAGCACTAAATAACTCTGAAGTGTCCAGGTATTAATTTTAACTACAAAGAATATTACAGAAATAATACATTGGTTCCCAGGAGTGCATAAACAGAAATTTTCTGTTCTTTCTCTTTTAATGTAATATCATAGATTCATTGGTGGTTTGCAACCGTACCTTACAGATTTATTTAATCAAATGAATAAACCAGGCCCTGAAAAAGCTATTTAAAGTACTACTAAACATGGAAGGGGGGGCGGAGTTAAATGATATGTGCATATTTACAACCCAATTATCTGAGCCTACAACAGAAATTAGTATACCAGTAAAATCCTGGCTGGAAATCATTATATTTTCTAAGTAAATTCTGATTTATAGGTTACCACATCATATTTCTTTTGGCTATAGTCAAAAAGAGTTTTTAAATAAATAGACTAGAAAATTGCTGAAAACTTGCAACAATGGAAATAGTAGAAAACAGATTCAGAAATGGTCTTAATGTTATAAGATGGGACAAAATAAAGTCTACAAAATTGAACAGAATTGATGTCTTTCTGAGAAACTTTGACAGAGTAGTAAAATTTCATAGCAAAAAGGAGATTTAGGGCTCTAGCTTATAAAATAAGTATTAAAAGTATCAGGATATCCTTTTCTGCTGCCTTCATAGGAGGTCCTTTAGAGGTACTCAAAGAAGCTGAATCAATGAATTAAGTTTTTTCAGTCAAATCAAACAAATGTTTTCCCTGGAATAAGAGAAACAAATTAAGACCTACTGCCATTACTTTTTTTTCAAAGTATTTATTTGGAATTCAGGAATTCCTAAAGAAGTACTAAAGTTCCTCCTGGAATATTAGGAGGAAAGTAACAAGATTCATTGTAGAAAACAGGAAACTCAAATATAAAAATCCTGGATTAGTATATGAATTTCAAAATGTTCCTAGAGATCATCATTCCAGTGCATTGTCCTCACTTTATAGAAAAAGAAATTGAGATCCAAGTATAAAGTTTAATACAAAAGAAGGTGAACAACCTTGGAACAATAAGAGGTAGATTAGAGCATTTTAAAATAGTAACATCTTTGCTGTCAGTCAAGTTCATGGTTACAGAGAATATGTTTGATCAACATTTGAAAGTTGCAATTATTCTAATTTAATTACATGGTTTTTTTTAATCTTTTAATATAATGCATCTTGAAATTATGTGTAGGAATAGTTCTGAATATGTAACTGTTTATTTATCCATTCCTACATTCAGTACCTATTTCTTGAACATCTTCCAGATTTTAAGAGTTTAAGAATTGAAGATACAGAAAGAAACTAGATTACACAGTTACTGCCCTCAGAAAACTTACAGGATGGTGGAAAAAAGATGTTAAACATGTAACTCCAAGGAAGTATAATATACACTATGATCAGGTATAAATATGTGTCATAACCCAATTTAAGGGGTCATAGAAGTTTCCCAATATGAAGTAATGTTTAAGCTAAGTTCTGAAGGACAAATGTTTATTAGTTACAAACCAAAAGGTAATAATGGAGTGTATTTGAGAACATAGAACTCAGTGAAAAATTAGTATGCTCAAGTGCCACTCCCATTTGCCAAGTGCAAAAGTATGAGTAACACTTGACCTGCTTTATTTTCTGAACTCTTGAATTTCTGAAAGTCTGTCCAGATTGGTCCTTTAGTGTAATTGTTTTCAAACCTTAAGGGAAACTATTGCCATTTACACATGTTGTTGATTTTCAGAAAATACTTTATGTTGAAATGAAAATCTATTTAATGATATGAAAAAAATCACATTTGACAAGAAAATGTATTATATAACTAAATGAAAATATGTACCCTAAAATGGGGTTGTGAATTTTCTTTCTGTTTTTCTTATGTTTTAAAAGGTGTTTTAAATTTAAATTCAAATAATGACCATATAATGTATTATTAGTTTCAGAGGTAGAGGTCAGTGATAATACCCAGTTCTCATTACATCATGTATCCTGGGATTGTGAATTTTCTTAACAATATTTAGATTTTTAAAATGTTTGGATTTTAATAAAAATTACATGTGAGGGGCACCTGGGTGGCTCAGTCAGTTAAATATCTACTTTATCTCTGGTCATGGTCCCAGGGTCCTGGGATTGAGCCCCACTACCGGTTCCCTGCTCTGTGGAGAGTCTGCTTCTCCCTCTCCCACTCCCCTCCCCCCAGCTTGTGTGTGCTCTCTCTCTCTCTCACTAGCTCTCTCAAATAAATGAATAAAATCTTTTTAAAAATTACATGCTGAATTGTAAGTGACTGAAGATAGTCAAAGTACCATGAAAAAATAGCTTTCCCTGCTTATTTTAAAATCTTCTAATTTAAATAGAATGGATTAAATTTTATAATGTAATCTAGTTTTGATGAAAAAAAAAGTTGATTTAGCTATAAACAATCTATTCCCCAATACAAATGCAAACCTAAGCTCCCATGATAATATATAGTTAGAAATGAGCTTTTGGTAATATGGAAGCTGAACTGATGTGAAATTATCCTCCCTCCCCCAACAGTATTAAAATTAAATGAAATAAAAGTATTAATTTTATTATATTTATTATTAATTTTATTTAATTAGATTAATTAAATAAAATTAAATTTAAAATTCTGGATAAAATATAACAAAAGCAGGTAATTTAGATGACATTGTCCATCTAAAAACGAGAAGGAAGGGAAAGGGGGAAAGGATAGGGAAGAGAAGGGAAAGGATAAGGAAGGAATAAGGAAAGGAACAAGGAAAGGAAGAAAAGCAATCTCAAGATCTAGCAATAAAGAAATTATTCCAAGTGGTAAAATGTTGCTGATATACTAGTACTCCCAAGGGGATGGGTGGGGAAGAACCTACTAAAGATGAGCTTACATGAAGATTACAACCAAAATTGTGATCCATTATGAGATATAATTAGCAGAATAAAGAAGTAGGAGATTTAACATCACCACCCAAAAGTGACAGGCAGAAAAACATCAAAATGATATTTTAATTATACATGTCAAAGGTTACGGAACCATAGGAAATTTTATCACTTACAAAGTGATAAAATATTAGGTTAGAAGGGGCAATAGTTTTGAGGAAACTCAAGCTCAGAAGGACAAAATGAAGTGAATAAATCCTTACAGGTAGCCAAGGATGGTTCTAAAACTGTATTTTTCCCAGTTTTGACAATATCCTGTCCCAATTTTAAGAGAGTTCCAATATTTTCTTTCTTTTAGGAGCTCTGTTTTCACTGCCTTGATGGTATTATTTGAACCACAAACTTAAAAAAAAAAACTTTTCAATGAATTCCTGTTTATATACAGTGTCCTCCTTTGGTTGCTTATGTTTTAGGTGTAATATCTAAGACTCCTTCACCAAATCCAGGGTTATAGAGATTTAGCCTTTCCATCCTGCAGGAGTTGTATAATGCCTGCATTTAGATCTATTCTTATATATGGTCTAAGGTCCAATTTCACTTTTGCATGAAAATATACAGTTTTACCAGCACAACTTTTTTGAAAAGACTATTCTTTCTTCACTGAACAGTCTTGACATCATTGTTGAAAATCAGTTGGCCATAGATGTATTAGTTTTTTGGTTTGTTTTTATTTTCTGTAGACATTTGAATGTTATTATGCCATAACTCTAGATATAAAAATTCTCATGCTCAGTTTTCTGTTTTATTTTGCTTTGTTTTTTTTTTTAAATTGCTGATGTTTATAGTAGTCCGTTTACTGATTTTCCCAAACTATATTTGAAATGACTATATTCCTTGTTGTATGTGATCACTGTTGTCTCTTTTTCTTAGGTTGTGTTTTGGCAGTGGTTGTGTTAAATGCTAAAACAAATATTGTTTAAATTGTGTGAAGTGCCAAAACAAACAAAAGGTCAAAACACCTGATATAGTCTTTGCATCTTTGTTCTCTGTCAAGGTACTCTCTCATCACTTAGCCAGGCTTGCACTTAGCTTAAGGTCCAGCTTAATGTAAAAGTTAAAGGTCTTCTCCAGTCTTTTCTGAGCATCCATCTTACCCTGGGGAAACTTTCAAAATTGACTTCTAACTTGCCATGCATGCAACTTCCTGATTTCTCAAAGACCTTCTCCCCAGCTTTTTCTTCTGGACTTCAGGTAGGCTATTGTATGTTTTAATTATAATCCCTTGTTCCAGATATCTGTGGTTTGTTAGTTCACCTTCCACTGTTTTTTATGAATCCCTACTAGTTTTCCAGCCTTACTTCTGAGCTAGGTTAAACAAAGATGAAAGCCTTGTATCAGTCATTCAGATAACCCATAGACACATGTGATAATTTGTGATTAAGGTCCTCTCTACTGTTGCCAGATGAGGAGTCATTTCCACACTGGGAACATAGGTTTCCCCCTACAAGAGTGATGTCATGCCCATAAGGGCATGGAAAAAGTACAAGTAAAAATACCACAAAGCTTTTCTACTATTTTAACATCAATATCTGCTTGGGTGCTGTAAAACTTTGACTCCTTTGCAGGGTTCTGATGAAGTTGCTTCTGATAGTTTTCCTTGAATTTCAGCATGCCAGTTAAAGAGTGAGGCCTGGAGGTGCCATTTTGTTGATGCCACTCCTCCCTCTCTATTCTTTGGCCCAAAGGGCATCAGAGTAATAGAGAAAAATCAGAATGTATCTCTTAGAGCTTGGGATAAGCTCTATCCATCCAGTCCAAAAGCACATTGTTTTAAGGAGAAGTATAACTATCCACATAGTCAAGTGGATAAACCTACATTCCAGGAGATAGGAGATCTAATCTCTGAAGTAATTGTTTTAAGAAGAAGTATAACTGAAACCACCTGTGTCACCATTTCTTGGTTTTTTTTTTTTGTTTTTTTTTTTGTGTGTTTTTTTTTTTTAAGATTTTATTTATTTTTTTGCTAGAGATCACAAGTACACAGAGAGGCAGGCAGAGAGGGAGGAAGGGAAGCAGGCTCCCTGCTGAGCAGAGAGCCTGATGCTAGAGATCACAAGTACACAGAGAGGCAGGCAGAGAGAGAGGAAGGGAAGCAGGCTCCCTGCTGAGAAGAGAGCCCGATGTGGGGCTCGATCCCAGGACCCTGGGATCTTGACCTGAGCCGAAGGCAGAGGCTTTAACCCACTGAGCCACCCAGGCACCCCCACTTAGTTTTATATTCAGGAAGATTTATCCAGGAAAGAAATGAATTTAGACCATTTAGGCTATGTTGCCTTAATTGTGTTTTTCAGGAAAACTTTGCCTAAGAAATGTAAAACTATATAACAAATATTATTTTATTCCAGAATGTCTTGAAAATCAGCTTATCTGAGACAAAAGTGTATTTTCCTGAGCAACCTGTTTACTTGTTGAATACCGATTTACTTAACAAGGATCATTTAAAGGACCTTGCCTAGATACAACTATCAAGTCTTAACTATTATCTTAAAATTTTGTCTTATCACAGTCATTTTCCTGCCCTGAAGAACTTGCCCTAAAACATTTGAATTCAGACCCCAGATATTTGTAAATACCTAACTTATGACTTTCCCCTTCTAAGAAACTGGTAAGATTCTGTCAAGATACTGTTCTCATTTACCGTGCGTTCTAAAAAGTGGTTTTGACTTATTAACAGGCAGTCTGGTGATATTTTAGGGAATTCAACATTAAATGACCAATTATGTATACTACAATGTTAGTTACAGTAAAGTTACTGAAGTTTTAAAACATTGAAGAGCATGTTTGAGCTCTGAATGTGCCTATCAAGTTTTAACATTTACTTACTTTGGACTCTCCAAACCTGAGTAGTTCCTAAATATTGTGTTCATATTATAGTTTTCATGTGTAAATTATTGTTTTATGTTATCAATTATAAAAATCAAATTGTTTTATATAATCAATTATAAATTTTTTTGCTTTTTTCATTATATTTTGCTTTTCATAATACTTGACTGTTTTCATAATACACCACATAAAATTATTATAGGTACTTTATCTTTCTCAAATTTTGAGAAACCTAACACAAAATTCTGTTATGAAGGGCCAGCCAGTCAGCAATTGTGGTCAGTTAGCAAATATCATTGCTTGAGTCACCCAGAGTTTTTGAGTAAATTCCTGAGAATGTGATATGGATTGTGAAATAATACTTTTGTATTTATAGATATACTCATTTATCCACTGAAGATAGTGGACTAAGCAGTGGCATCTCCTTACATTCTGAATAATTAGATGGATAGACTTAGGGGAGATGGCTAAGGTACTTAAGAATAATAGCTGAGCTCTTAGATATATTTAAATTTAAGTACTATATTTATTTAGCCACCAATTTCCTTTATTTAAAATTTCCCACTGGAGTTTTCCACACCCGCTGGTGGATGTCAGCATCTTCCATAAAATTAGAAAGGAGAGAAGTTTTATTGGAAAGGGAAAATATAATCAAGCTGATTCTACTGTCTTATTGTGGCTTTGTATTCAGGTCCAACAAGTATTTGAGGCACATATACAGTGAGCAACAGACCAACCGTTCTACTGATATTTTTAATGGCTTGTTAATCTGTGTATTCATTATAGAAGCCATCTTATAGTTAGCAGGCTTTTAGTTTTAAGGTAGTAGAGAAATTTTTAGGCCCTTTCCCCCCTTATACTGTAAGAAGTACATGAAACAGAGATCTATATTCTGGCCTTAATGAATCTAAGATAAATCAGTATTTCTAAATCACAATATAAAAAGATAAGGAGTTGAGTGCATGGTATTGGAATAAACAGGGCAGAAGAAAATGTCAAATCTCCATAGTAGATGAGGGAAATGCTAACAAGGTGGAAGCTGACATATTCCACAGAACTCTTGGAAGACTGTCAATTTGAAGGCACTGATTACTGAAAAAAAGTTACTTGAGGTTGATGGTATATATGTTTCAAAGTGATATAGATTAAAAAGTTTGTATATAGATGAAGAAGAACCCAATATTGCCCCTTCCATTATTCATAGTCAAGTGGATAAACCTATATCCCAGGAGATAGGAGATCTAATCTCTGAAGTAATGAAATTAGCTACTCCTAACTCTCAGATCGCCAGAAGGTGGGAGGGTGCTTACTGATCTATGGGGCTTGAGCTCTCTTTTTCTTCCAGAAAGAGTTTTTATAAAGCTGGCACAGAGGTTTGTGATCTTCAATAAAAGATATAGGAGCATCCCTTTTTTGACTGAACTGAATCAACTCCAGAGAAGAAACAGCTAAATATTGATGTTAGGAAGTACCAAATAAGATACAAACAGGTAGCCACAGTTGAGGAACCTCTCTAGGATGGATAATGATCAAATACATAAACTTAAAAAAACAAAAAACAAAAAACAAAAAGAACAACATAACTCGGGATGAACAAGATGGCAGAAAGTAGAACACCTCAAAAAGAAAAAAAAGAAAAAGAATACATATATATATAAAATTAGTAACCACAGAGAAATCCCAGAATAAGAGCAGAGGAAGCTTTACAAAAACTATACAAATTACAATTAGAGAACAAGATAAGGATGTTAGAAATTAAACAAAGGATTAGATAAAAATTGATTAGATAAACATCTGTACATTAGATAAACAAATGATTAGATAAGCATCAGTGTAGTTTTATAAGATATAAATTCTGTAATTCTCTTGGAAACTAGGGAGGTAGGAAGGAATAATAGTGGAGAGCATATAAGAAAATTGAGTGAGTCAGGCAGTCCAATATTCTTCTAATACTATTCCAAAAAGAGACAACAGACAAAATAATGGGAAATTACCAAAGAAATAATATAGGAAAAAAAAAATCACAGAACTGAAGTAAATAAGTCACCAAAAGTGCCCACCAAAAAAAAAAAAAAAAAGGGAAATAAAAAAGAACTACTCTGTGGCATATGGTTATTTTTTATTCCTTTTTTTCCTTTTTCTTGGACATTTTTTGTCAAAATATTGGTTATAAAAAGAAGATTCTGAAATTTTCCAGATATTAACAGTAAGAAATTTTCATATAAAGAATTGAAAGTCAGCTTGGCATGAAACTTCAATATTCACACTGAAGCTAGAAGATAATTGAATCCAGTGTCTTCAGAATTCATAGAGAAATGATATTTTATTTATTCATTTTTTACTCTTTTATTCTAATAAATGGTATGACTAAATATAGATTTATAAATTGAGTAAGAAGGTAGAATAAAGATGTTTTGAGATAGTAAGTGTCTCAAAAAGTTTTCTTTCATCACTGTTCCGTGGGCATCTGATGTAGGATGCTCTTCAAAAGTAATGAGAAAGTACGAAAGGGTAGGCTTTGAATCTAGGGAACAGAGGATCTATCACAAAAGAGTTATTAAGATAATTCCAAAGATGAGGTCAAAGAAAAACCTGTGATATCTGTACTGCAGGCCTTGATAAAAGATACTAGTATAATTTGGAACGGTAAGAAAGTGACTCCAGAAGAAATACCTACGAAAGTTTTTTAAAAATGAAATTGACATTTTTCTGACAATTCTGATTATATGAATACTAGGTTTAGAGAAGTTTCAGATCTATTGGAGGGTGTGGGAAGTCTTGGCAAAAGATTCAGTGACCCTTAAGCAATAAAAATGACAATGCTTAAAGGATTTTAGAAGTTGGCCATGTTGCATTTTTTGTTTGCTTGTTTAAGCTAAAAGTGGTTTTACATTGGGGATTGCTTAGGTAGGTGCAGAAAGAAATCTGGCATCAAGCACAAGGAGGACTGTTAGAGTAGATTAGCTGCTGCTCACAAAGCTTCCCCAGTCTCTAGCCATGGAAGTCATTACCAAGAGATGGCTTAGGGGTGAATGAGAGCCAGGTCCCTGTGGCTTCCCCATGTGAGCCTCTGAATTATGGCTAATTCAGCTGTTTTGGGCTACTGGTTAGTAAATTTTCAACCATTAAACTTGAAAATACATACAAAAGGATGTGTGGCTACAAGCCTAAGCTTTAGTGGAATGTATGTCCTCACAGAAAAGTTGGAAATAACCAAAACTGAAGTCTTCACCTACCTTCAGTTCCATCTGTGGATTTGTTCAAATACTAGAGATCCTCAGGTCCAGAATTCCAGCATCATCTGTTCTTTCCAAGTAAATTTTAAAGAACTCCATCCATTGTTTTAGTACCTCTTGATCAAAGTTGGCAAAATGAAGAGTGAGTGCTTTTGAGCAGTGTGCGTTTTGGAAGCTGAAATTCATCTGAATGGAGATGATGTGAACATGCAAATGCTGACTATGTCCTGGAAGCATCTTTATACGATCTTGAATTTTCAGCAAACTGGCTTTTGCCGGTTTATCCAGCTGTTTTTTTAAATAAAAGTTGGGGTTTCCAAAAAAAAATGAGCAATCCTAATTCCAGGAAAAACAAAAGGAATAAGAAGAAAGAGTGATCGTAGTATATTACGACTCAATAGTGAACAATATTTACATGGTTATGATAATTAAAACACTGAATATGGCATTAAGCAAAGATTGTAATACAACAACATTCTGAGAATAGAGGTAGGAAAGGTGGAGAGTAGGAGAGCTAAAATCTTCACCTGCCAAAATGCAAAATTTTATAAATATCAATCTCCAGATATCCATTGAGAGATAGCAATATAAGCATGGTATTTGGAAAGACAGAAGCAAGATCCAGAAGAAGGTTTCTTCTTCCAAGATTGAGATGAGGGTAACAGGAAATTATAATATTTATTCTAGATAGTTAGAACTGCTTAATTCTTTAAATTATATTGTTGTTTTACTTTGATAAAATACTAATCAAAAATTACTTAGAACCATTGCATGTGCTTGGTTACTGCAAATGATGCTAAGAATGAAGCCCTGTCCTCAAGGGCTTCTTGAGTGTTGAGAATCTTTTAGGTTTTAGTAATCTTTAGCCTTAGAGTAGCATATAATTCACATACTAGTGAAGAATGTTACATAAAGAAATTTTCACATAAAGTTTCCTGGAAATGAATTAAGAAATTGGATTGAAAACAAGACTCTCAGACTGCTTGGGTTCAAATCTTGGGTTCTATACTAGTTCTTTCTATGTGTCTGAGCATTTATTTACTTCTCTTTACTTCATATGCAAAGTTCAAATTACATTACTATGTACCTTATGAAATTGTGACTGTGTCTTTTTCCTATTCCTGTGTTAGATTAAGAAGATAATTGGGGTGCCTGGGTGGCTCAGTGGGTTAGGCCTCTGCCTCGGCTGAGGTCATGATCTCAGGGTCTTGGGATCAAGCCCTCCATTGGGCTCTCTGCTCGGCGGGGAGCCTGCTCCCCCCGCCCCCCGCCTGCCTCTCTGCCTGCTTGTGATCTCTCTCTCTCTGTCAAATAAATAAAATCTTAAAAAAAAAGATAATTTATGTAAAGTGCTGGGTATAGGCTTACTATATAGTAACTAATGAATGGATGATGGTATGATGATGGTGACAATGATGACAATGAGGACAAAGATGATGGTGGTGATACAGCTGTATACCAAGGAAAACATTCATTATCCCTGAAGCCTTCTCAAAGATTAACAAAATTCCCAATCTGTACAATAACCTACTTTATCCTTTGGTATTTCATAAAACTGAACCAGAAAATAACATGTTTGTAGTTACCAAAATGAATAAGTTGGTAAACAACCTTATAAGGACAAAATTGGATCATCCTAATAATTCAAGTTGAAGTTACTTAGTGTGTATGCTTTCATCATTTTTCTTAATTTTTATTTAATTTTTTAAAAGAATTTGTTCTTGAGAGAGAGACACAGAGAGAGAGAGACAGAGAGGCAGAGGGAGAGGGAGAAGCAGACTCCCCATGGAGCAGGGAGCCAGGATGCGGGACTCATCCCATGATTGACGATCATAACCTCAGCTGAAGGCAGATGCTTAACAGACTGAGTCACCCAGGCACCCCAATTTTGACTCAATTTTTGTTGAATTCTGTTCTCAGCCAAGTCCATAGTTTTTTGCTTCCTTTGGCTTTTGCATTTTTAAAAATATGAATCTCTGTTTAAAGTCAAAGGAGAAATATCCATGAAATATATGCAAAAGTGTGAAGTTGCAGAAAAGTAAGACGTCCAAAAGGGTAGATTGCTTGGTAAGGAATAGTTTAGAATGAGGTAGATAAATTATCTGTTACTACCATATTTTTCACAAAACATTAGAAAAGGGACAAAAGGTTGAAAGTTAATGGTTCTTTGCCTAGTGATGCCCTGCCCTTGTCATTTTGAATAGTGTTTTCTTGAAAGGGCATCACTATTTTAAGGCTGCAAATTCACAGGAAAAGTGAAGCTGATACGTTGGTTCTGAATATTATTTTTAATTACTAAATCCTGAAGGAGATGTAAAAAGCATAGAATAGTTTTTAATTTTCTTTCCAATTTACAGAATTTTCTTTAAAAATTAAGTTTTAATCACTTACAGAGGAGAGTCATTTTGGTGTGGTTACCAACTGAAAAAAGAATTTTATCCCCAAGTCACAGTTTGAAATAACAGTATTTTTTACATGACTACCTATATTTTGAAGACTGAATAGAGAAATATTGAGTGTTTAGTATGTTGTGAGTTTCTATTTATTATCTAAGTGGAAGTTAAGAAAATTAGGCATTATCCCACAATAAACCTGATACAGAATCCACCCATTCAATAATTCCCACTATGCCCTGACCTCTATAAGGTCACTCCAAAGTTGGCAAGTCTTGACATAAAGTCAGTGATTTAAAGTTACAGACAGCTGGGTAATCACATCACATGTAATAGGGCATCTACTTGGGTGCTTCTTCAATATTTTGACCTTGAAAAATTTCCATTTCACCAACTGGAAAGTGGTCTAAGGATGGTCATTTCTTGAGTATCTGACAGCTCCTAGAAATTCCTGTTTCCCTTGCTTCTAAGAATGATTAGAGATAGAAAGACTCTGAATTCATTTTAAACTTATGTGACAAAGTGATCACAATTCAACATAAAAGATAATAATGTAATATCTATCATGACTCAAATATATTTGCTGGTTTTTCCTGACCCTAATGACAACCTTCACACTACCACATCTCTCTTTTCAATTCAATGTGAAAAATGATACAGAATTAGCAACATATATTTGTTTTTTTAATTGACAGGTGACACTAAAATTTAATAATTTTATATTTCATGAGAACATGGTGGTGATCTTTTTAGGTGTCTTGTCATAATCTGTGATTCTTTGTTTTGGTCATTGTCACCTGTACAAGAGTTGCTGGTCACCAGCCTATCTATAAACTGTTTCCCAAAATCGCTGAATGTCCTGAGCAAGAAATTGTGCAAAGATCTTGAAAAGGCTCATCTCTTTCGACTGCATTGACCATTGGCTTCCTAATTCCAAAGACTTGTTTCTGAGAAAGAGAGAATTATAATTACACTTCAGGCACAACAAATAGTCATGTCAGCTCCCATGACTACATGATAATAAACACCTGCTTGGGAAGAAATAACCTAGTGCATAAGGTCACAGAGGAGTTTCTCTGTGAGTAAACAAGATTTTTCTCATAAAATGCTTCATTCAAGTACCTCATTTTAGTAGTGCTAAAGAAAGGTTTCTAGCTACAGTGTTTTTTTTTTTTTTGACTTTTTTTTTTAAATTTTTTTTATTTTAATAAACATATAATGTATTTTTATCCCCAGGGGTACAGGTCTGTGAATCGTCAGGTATACACATTTCACAGCACTCATCATAGCCCATACCCTCCCCAATGTTCTAGCTACAGTGTTTTTAATTCCCATAAGGAAAGCTAAACATTTTGTGAAAATTGGGATTCATTTTTAGAGTTTCTCTCCATTTTGCCATTTGGAAACAGGGTTATATGTTGGAGAGGTTTTCACTTGACTTCACAAAAGGGGCTCAGATGGACTTGCTGGGTGCTTTCATGAATTGGTGGTAAATAGGCAGTGGTGTTAAATGACTGAATGTGTTAAACATAAGATAGTGATTCACAATGACTTGATTCAAAAAGACCCCTTAAGAGAAATAGAGTTCACCTTCCCCATCTTGAGTAGTTAGGCTTTTGTCTTCTGCTTGCAGGAAAATGATATCCAACTCTAACTTAAACAAAAGAGAAATTAATTGACTCCTATAGTCAAGGAAGGATAGAGGTAGTTCATAAAATTGAAAAGAACTAAAAGACTGACGGATTTAAGCCTTAGAACCCAGGGTTCAGTGGCTTCAGGATTCTTTTTGACCTCTCATGTGTTTCTTTTCATGTGCTGGAGGAGTTTCCTTTTGAACAAAAATCAATGATCATATATCAGTAGCTTCATTGGAAAAGCACATAGTGTTCCGTAAACCCATGGATTAATACCAGGGAAGGTCTCTCATTTGTCCATCTTTTGGGCCAATCACATTTGTCTGGGGAGTAAGTTATAACAGTTACCAAGTCCTCTTGCTCATCCTAGGGAATTAGTGTCAATCATAAGAATAAGTCCAAGAAAGCTAGCTGGATGGGCAGAAAAATAGCTAACACAGTCCAAGGAACTATTTCTTGCTTAAACACCTCTATACCATCACCAAAGTTGCTCCTCCAGCATCACACTGAGAAAACATTGTCCATGGTGAAGAGATCACTTGAGTGGGGAACAGGAGATCACCCATCCAGGCTCTGGTTCTAACCACTTCCCAATAATGAAAACACTACTTTGTAGCTCTGGACTTCATTTCCATCATCCGTAGCGTAACATCAAGCTTATTATTCTATCAAGTTCCTTCTCAGTGAATAGAAATTCTTACTACTGACAGGCTCATTCTGTTATTGGAGAGCTCAGATAAAATTATATTGAGTTGAATTTTGCCTTTTCTAGAATGTAGTAAAGAGATTAAGAGTGGATTCTGATGTCAGGTAGCCCTGAGTTTGAGTTCTGGTATGTGATACTGTGTAATTTACTCAATTTCTCTGCCTCAGTTTTCTCATTTGTAAAGTTAGGGTACAAAATTGTCCTAGTTGGTAAGGTTGTTTAAAGGACATAATTAAAACACGTACATAAGATATTTAGCAAACTGCCTAGGACTTGTAAGTACTGAATAATATTAGTCATTATGGCCATTATTACTATATTTATTTATTCACTTATTTATTTAAAATTTTTCAATGCCTAATGTCCGTTGTGTTCCCAAGAGCTATGCAGAATTAAAAAATCTCGTTTTCATGGGACAGGTTTTTCTTTTTTCTCATACCCTTTCTACTTTACCATAGTTTTCTATTGTTTACTAAATAGGTTCTTCAATACTTCCTTACAGAGTACAGAAAATTTCTATCCAAGGTCGGTCAGAGATTAAGGCCTTGTCATTTTAACTCTGCTTTGAATGATTTATAGTTCAGAGTTATCTCAATATGACAAAAATTTTAAAAGTGGTGGCAGAAGGCACCAGAAGAACATGGACATATGGATTGGATTGTAGGAATGGATAATTGAGCACAGTTCAATTAAATGTCTAGATCATACAAAAATACTTATTCAAGAACTGACCCAAGGAACTTGGTCACCCATTTCTTGCATGATGAAAACTGCTTTTGATAATTAGTTTTCTGGCCAATATTATTGTCGGGGAGAAGGTAATAAAGGGTGAGAAAATAATTGCTGTTTTAAATAATGTCCTCAGGATGTCAAAGCATTCTATCCATTGGGTCAAAAATTCAGTCAAACCAATTCAAAATCATGTACACATGGTCTGTTTATGGATTAGACATATTCCACTGAATATGTCTGCTTTTTTTTTTTAAATTTCTGTTTAGAATTTATATACTTCTGTAAATAGAGATTTCTTAATTTTAGCATGGAAATTTAATATGAAAATTCTTATTTCATTATTCTTATAAATTCAGAAGGTAAGTAAGGCATGGATTATAATTATCACCTTATTTTTAATCAAAGCAATTTACTCAAAGTCACCCAGCTAGTAGATGGCAGCAGAGACTTGCACATAAGTATTCTAACTCTATGTTAGTGTTCTTATTAATAGAAAATAATTAATGTATTTGTTCCATTTTTCTAGTGTTGCTTGAGGTTCTTTATTTTTTTAAATTTTTAAAGATTATTTATTTATTTGAGAGACAGAGTTAGTGACAGAGATAGCGAGAGAGAACAGGAGCAGGGAGGAGAGGGAGAGGCACAGAGCTGGATCCCAGGAACCTGGGATCATGACCTGAGGGAAGTCTGACGCTTAACCGACTGAGCTATCTAGGCACTCTACTTGAGGTTCTTAGATAAATCATCAGTATTAAGGTTGCTCATAAATGAATATGAAGATCCATGGAATTAAGTTGGGACAATTCTAAATTGAAAATTCAAGTGATGACATCCCTTAGAGTTTAATTATCTGAGTTAACTATTTGTAATAATAGATCTTGGTACACAGCTGGAATAATTCTCTGTTGTGTTTTTCTTCTTTTCCTCACCTTTCTGTTTCTGTTGCAACACCCTTAGGGATATTGCTAATAAATTAATTATTACAAAAGCATATATAGCCTCAAGGTTCATGTACAGGAATCATTAGCCACAATGTGGTAGAATAGATACGCCATTTCCCTGAAGAAATACCAATCAAGTAGAAGTAAATGATCAATGTTTGGAGGACATGCAGGGGGGGACAAAAAAAGGAGATTGTACATATCCATTTGGGGTATTTTATTCCATTGGGCATGTTTACTGAAAAAGAATGAACTCATGCAAGGAACACAGCTGGTTGGAAACATGACACTACGAAATTGAGAGTTGTTTTACAAATGTATGTTCCAGTTCGGGAGCAGCCTCTCTTAATAACAGCCTCCTCTTAATAGCAGCATCCTAGGCACTTGATCCACAGAGGGAAGTAATTAAATTTAAGAGACACAATCCTCATTTTGACGATACCTTCGATTTAAAGTAGCAGGGGAGTATAATTAAATCTAATAGAAACTATGGCTCGAGCATGAAGATATGCTTGCAAAGAAACACAGACCAAGTCTATACAGTACCAATTACCCCGTCAACCAGGGTTACAAGCTGTGTTTATTTCCATGGATGAAAGGTGCAGCATAGGAAATAGTCAGTGGTATTACAATAATGTTGTATGGTGACAGATGGTAGCTACACTTGTGGTGAGCTTAGGATAACATATAAATTTGTCAAATCACTATGTTGTACATATGAAACTAATGTAACATTATATATGAAGTATACATTTAAAAAGAAAACTGGCTTTGCTCAAAAAATAAATATATTAAACTATTTTTATTTCATATTACCCAATCAAAGCAAATCTTGAGGGTTGAGATTTATTTATTTATTTTAAAATACATTTACATTTGGGGGTGAATATAGACCACAATATTAAGATGAGGTCAAGGTTCACATGTATCCAAAATGAAGTGAAGAAGTGAAATAATTGGGTATTCTTAACTGAAAGAATATAGTCTGAAACATAGATATTTGAATTCACAAGTGTATAACCTAAACCAACAGAATAAATATCTTTTATTTTGTCTTTGTCCTCCTTTCTAGTCTTACACAATTTACTCACAGATATATTCGGAATTAGAGGAAATCACTTTAATTTATAGTTAGATCATAATATAGTATGTTGGCCTGTCTGTCATGGATAAAGTCAGCTTCGTGCAATGGAAAGAAGAGCTGGCCTGGGAGTTGTGTTCTCACTTTTAATCTTGTCTCTATTCATTTATACTTCTATTTGTCAAATCAATGTATCAGTTAGCATGCAGAGAAATAATTAAATGAACAAGATCCATTTCTTATCATTGAAGAGCTTGTAGAATATTGGGAGAGATAAACATGTAAAAATAATTATGACCAAATGTATTTAATACTAGAATGGATTTTTATAGAGCATATTTTAAGAGATAAGAATGGAGACATAAATATATCTGAGTCATCTGAAAAATTGCTCATGAATGAGTTAATGTTTTCTCTGGGTCTCAAAGGATGATAATAAAGATTTATTTATTTATTAGAGAGAGAGAGTGTGTGCTTGTGGAGTGGCAGGAGGGGCAGATGGCGAAAATCTTTAAGCAGTCTTCCCAATGTGTGCAGAGCCCCACTCAGGGCTCCATCTCACAATCCATGGGATCACGATCCATGAGGTCATGAGCTCAGCCAAAACCAAGAATCAGTCCCCTTCACCAACTGAGCCACCTAGACATGCCTCAAACCCATGGGATGGCTTCAGAGATGAAGAAAGCCATATGAAATCTCAAATTTCTTTGAGAAATTTCTTTGTCAAAGAAATTTGAGATTTCAGTGTATATGGAGAATGGAAGGTAAAATGGAAATGTAGGCAAAAGCTCTGGTTATTCCGAGCATTGGACTTGAGGTGTAAAAGAAGAAATAAGACTAGAGAGTGGGCAATCTTACAGGATATGTTCAAGACTTTGATTTTGCTCCTTAGAAAATAACCCTTTAACCCAAGGAGTTATTCATGTTCTATCTGTATTCTTATCTAAACTGCATAATCTTTGGATTTTTTTTTTCTCCAATCCAGTGTATAGTACACTGTGTTGAATGAATATGAATGAGAAAATAATTGGTCACAATCTGTCTTCAGTTTTATGTCATTATTTTTAATTTATGACTTTAAGAGTATTTAAAGGATTATAACATTAATAAATGTGTCATCCAGTGATATTCCTGGAATACTTTTATGCTCAGATAAAAATCCAGAAATATCAGAATAGTATAAAGTGACCATATTACAGAAATGGTACACATGTTAAAAACCAGTAATGTAAGCAGCTCTTCATTCAGAAAAGCTGGAGCAGAGCATACATAGTTTAAGAGAAGGCTATTTATTGGGAGGAAATAATGGAAGGAAATATCAAAGGGAATTTAATCTTTTACATAGGTTCTGAAATAATCTGCCTGTGAAAACTAACATGTTACTGCATTCCTCTAAGTTTTATAAATTAATTCTACAAATATTGTTTGAGCACTTACTGTGTTTCAGACACTAGTGCATGAAACAATGATAGACACATTCTTGTCCTAACTGAGCTTTCATCAAATGAGCTAAAGTCAGCAAGGATTCTCCGAGAACAATCTACATAAACCCAACTTGAGTTCTCAGCAGACAAAAATGACTTAATTCAAAGGACCTGGGATACCTGACAGACTTGAAGGGGACACTAGAAGTCCAGGCTTTGGAAGGAACAAATGCCAATGAGTTCCAGAAAACTAGATTTTAAGAACTAGAAGAAAATGGACTGTGTACTGTCAGGGTCAGGGGAGGAATGATTTTGCAAAGGAAAATTGAGTTATCACTAATAGAAAAGATCATGGATACTGGGCAGGCAAAAGAAAGAGTTTCTCCCCAATAATGTTTGTCTTACTCTTTAAATGATTTCTAAGACCTGTTTGCATTGTAAAAATTCTAGAAATAGTTAGATTATGATTTGGTGTTTCACATTTTTTTCAGGTATGCTGTTTTCTTTATCTTACAGCCCTGCCTTATGTAAATAGAATCTCAGAACCAAACTAAGATGGCTTTCATCCCAAAGTTAAATGGAAAAAAATAGTGAAAAATACATATGTTTTTTAAAAGAAGAGGTCATAATCGTATTTAAAGTCGTTCTATAAATAGGCATTCTGCAAAGCATCACACACTTCAGGCAAAGAGCAAGGTTCAGTAATATAGCTCATTTAAAGCTATCTTTCTGGCATTGAGATGGTCCCAGAGAGATTTATTTTCATGGATTTATAAGCTCTCAGAAACTGCAGCTTAACCATGGGCTAGCTGTGAGATGTTTAATTACTGATTTTGGTCACCGAAGCAACGACGTTAGGCCTGTCGTTGAAGACAACAGTGTTATCAAAAACTGTAACGCTTTACTAAAGCTATCTTTGATGATAACCTCTTTTAGGAAGCATTGTTTTTAATTAGACCCTGGGTTTGAAAGCAAGAAGGGTCAATGAAAAAAAATTTTTTAATCATACCCCAGCTACTCAGCTACTCCTTTACAAAATTCAATTACCTCCATCCAGCGCAGCATAAGAAACATTTGGTAACTGATTAAAACAATTCTTAAAGCAAATTATAGCCCTGTCAGAAAACAAGAAATCAGAATGTCAAAACACAAGGACATTTCTATGCAAAATGTCTTGCAAGTGTCTTTGACAATTTCTGTCTACTTGTTATATTAGTTTCATTAATTTGGTCCACATCAAGCAAAAGAAAAAAAATTAAGTACTTCCATACATTTGCTATTTGAAATAAAAAATCCTCAAATGAATAATATTCCCAAAGATAACTAAAGTAGTCATGTGGGGAAATTTTATGCTTTAATTTTATCCAAGCTTACTCAGCACTGTAAAAATCTATGTACAGGTTTATAGCTATAGAGACCCCAAAATAACTGCTTTTTCTTTTGGCAGTAAAGCTGCATCTATAAAATTTCAGCCACTACTAATATGTAAATGCCTTTAGACATAGATTTTATTTATTGCTTTCTGGGCAAAGCCAAACATAACAATATGTTATTTGTAATATATTCGGTTAGGCTTTAAAAAGTTAACTTGTAAGCTACATAGATCTGATCCATGAGTCCTAAAATACATGGTTATTTTCACTTCAATTTAAATATTGTTTATACTTTGTTTAGAGAAGATTACAGATTGTTCTTCTCTTCTAAAGCTAAAGAGAAACTCAAAATACATATTGCAGAAAGATAAATTAGTGAAAAAAGGTTGCAAGAAATTTGGCTTCTTATTAATAGATTTCCTGTCTCATATCAAATGAAAGTGCTGGAATCTTGTATTCAGCCTTATAAAGGCTGTTAACTGACTCTATGCTTGGCGTATATCAGAATCCTCATTTTAGTGAAGCAAAGCTGTGACTATAGTAGCATCTCAACACATTTGTTGAAGTACAGTTGACCCTTGAAAAACATGGAGATTAGGGGCACCCACTTCCCCCTACACAGTCAAAAAACTATATATAACTTTTTCCTCCCCCCAAAACTATTATAGCTTACTGTGGATCTGAAGCTTTACTGATAACATAAACAATAGATTAACACATACTTTTTAATGTTGTATGTCTCATATACTGTATTTTTACCATAAGCTAAAGAAAATAAAATGTTATTAAGAAAATCATAAGGAAGACAAAATTCATTTATAGTACTGTGCTCTATTTATATTTTAAAAATCCACATATAAGTGGACCTGCACAGTTCAAACCTGTGTTATTCAAGGGCCAATTGTATATTGAAATAGAGAGACATTAGAGCCATCAGTCAACAAGTGTTTATTGAGCCCCTTAAAACTATTTGACAAAAACTATATACTCAGTGTTCACATATTTTATGGGATTGGGTCTTACCTGAAATAGAGAAAGAATTTGGATCATGGAGTTTTATAATTATAGCTACCATATTGGCAAGTATAATTTATAAGTAAGATTTCTTTTAAATACTAAAACCTCAACTGAGAATGCTTAAGGGATAGAGTGGTGATGATGGATATAGACTGACAGATGTTTTGGTTTAAGAAATAAAATTTTAGAGGGACTTTGGCTTTAATTCAGGAACTCAGATGATGTAACCTGGATATTTTCCCTTTCTCATACACATAGATGCAACACACACTAGGTGTTGGCTTCATTCTCCAACAACTACATATAGCTCCACTCTATACAGTTGACTCGCAGATCATAGGCTTACACATTTTTATCTTAGCCAGTACCCCTAGTGAAAGAGATCATCTCTGTTTTGAATAACAAAATGGTCCCAGAATTGAGATACTTTCTTTTAACTCACTTATTCTCTCTGGCTTTGGCACACGGAGATGAATTGTGCTGAAACATCAGTGTACTGATTCCAGAGGAAGGATGAAAAACTTAGTAGAAGCCAATGCAGCCAATGTCCACAGATACTCATAAACAGAGTAGTAAAGAAATAAAAGGAACATTATACAGTATGACATTACATTATGGTCTTCCTTACTATCCTCTAACTTCAATTTTGAGGTCTATGAAACTCATACAATTTTTTAATAAATATTTTATTTATTTATTTATTTGTTTCAGAGAGAGAGAGAGTGGGGAAGGGGCAGAGGGAGAGGGAGAGAGGCAATGTCAGGCAGACCCCCCACTGAGCAGAGAGCCCACTTCGGGGCTTGATCCCATGACTCTGAGGTCATGATTGAGTGAAAACCAATAGTCAGATGCTTAACCAACTGAGCTACCCAGGTGCTCTAGCCTTACACAGTTTTTCAGTGGTCACTTGACTCCAGCATCGTCATCAGAATTCCTGTCTCAGCAGAATGAGGCAGGGTTTATAGTTTAGGCTGGGGTACTCAAGACTGGGTTGGGCATTTAGAAAGGACTGCAAGTAGCTTAGTGCTATAGTTTTGGACCAATGTGAAGCTAAACATTCTCAAAATTCTAGACCCACATTGCTAACTCTCTGCCACAGAACTCTTTGTACTTACACCTCAAAATGATGAATTTACCTCTTCTGAAACTCAGTGTGTCCCAAGCTGAACTGATCCTCTTTCCTGCCATGTCAGTTATCTCCCAATTTTCTGTTCAGATCTTTATGGTTACTGCTTGGGAGCCTCCCCATGGGCTTCTACAAGATACTCGTTTTCCAAAAAATTTTTCATTTAATTTAAAATTTGACTAGATAATGAGTTTACTTGTAACTGTGAAAAGTATCCCTCCCATCTCTGTCTCCCAGTTCCCTAGATCCTAGTATAGGCAAACACTGCTTTGAGTTTCTGGTATGCTAACCCAATAAAGATAGAACATACATACACAAGAACACATACTTTTGTTAGCCTAAGACAAATCCTATTTTGGGCCCTACCTTAAATACTTTGCAGTGTCTTCAAGAATGTTTTTATGTCCCTTTAAAAACTTGGTTTTTGAAATGGATGCATAATGATATAATACACATGTAACATATATATGTAACCAGCGATGAGCCCATATTTCCAACACTTTTGCTATTGTAAACAATACTGTAATGAATAACATTGTACATATATATCTTTTTCTTATTGAGTTTTAAGACTCCTTATATTAGATTTTTATCTGTAGAGACTAAATTTTTTTTAAAAGATTTTATTTATTTATTTGACAGAGAGAGATATCACAAGTCGGCAGAGGGGCAAGCAGAGAGAGAGGGGGGGAAGCAGGCTCCCTGCCGAGCAGAGAGCCCAATGTGGGGCTTGATCCCAGGACCCTGAGATCACTACCTGAGCTGAAGGCAGAGGCTTAACCCACTGAGCCACCCAGGCACCCCAATACTAAATGTTTTTATCCAAGAATGTAATTTGCTTTTGAATTTTTCTTGGTCATGCAGAATTTATTTTTATGTAGCTAAATATTTCAATTTTTCTTTTATGGATTTTATAATTGATATCATAATTAGGTCTTTCCCACTCTAAGATTACTGAGAAACAAAGTAAAACTAAACTTCTGTGTTGTCTAATACTTTCATGAAAAATCTCATAGTAATGTTTTGATTTCTTGTATTAGAGTTGTCTCATTCTCCCTTCCCTCTGTTCCCTGATAGATTATAAACTGCATTTTTATAGCCTCATGACGTTTGTTACCTTGTCCCTAGCACTCACTCAATAAATTTTTGTTCAATGGGAATAAATTACAAATATTGTTCTTTTTAGCTATCTACAGGAACATGTCTAATGCAAGTATGAAACTCTTTTATGCAAATTTAATTAGCTGATTTTCTTTATAAAATAATTTTTAGGTAAAAATTAATACTCAAATATAGAACTCTTCTGTTAATGACTGTGAAAGATTTCTTTTTAATACTAGTCACACTGACCTACTTTCAAATGGAATAAAAGCATGAATATTTTGAAAAGAAAGGAAGGGATTTTTAGATGAGGGTATGGTTTTGATTTCAGATAAACATAGTTCTGAGTCTCTCAGTTCTACATATTGAAGCTGTATATACCAGAGCCAGCTTCCATCCCATATGCAATTTATGAAACTAAGACTCAGTTTCCTCATCCATGCAGCAATGGAGTTAACAGCATTTACCCCATTTAGTTGCTGTTAGGAATAAATGAGATGAGCCATTGATTTCTTTAAAATTGGAAATGATATGCTAATGTGCATCATTAGCTAGACTGAAACTCCTTTGTAATATTGAATACACACTTTGTTTCACAAGATAACTTCAAAGTGTCAGATAATTACCATTGCCTATTGTTTAGGGTATCAGCGTAACCCATGCATTGAGGGTGAAGCTATTATAGAGTTTGAAATAAGTTGTGAAGCAACTTGTATCCAAAAACAGATAAATTGTGAAAATCGCAATTGGTATTATGAATTTTTGTCGGCCCTCAAGAAAAAAAAATTGATACTCTACACTTTCATGGGCAAATTAGGAGATCTAAGGAGGTGACTAGAATACTACTTCTTTTGTTTGAACTTAATTTACCCTCTAAAGTGTTTTGGCAGAATTTTGGCCTCATTCTCTCAGTACCCAAACAAATGTACCCAACCAGGCTACTACAAGGGAACAATAGACGTGTTTTGCTTTATTAAATTGAGAGACCCAGCTAAACTTGACAAATCAGACCAAAAACTCATAATCCAGGCTCTATGCATAATTAATCCATAATCCATTTATCCCTCTATTTTAGCAAATTAGTTAACAATTGCAGGCTATTTACTTCTGGTAACTTTTGGAAATATTTTGCGTACATACACACTGTCTTACCTTGAACAAGGTAAGAAGATCCAGAGAATCTTTTTTCTTGAAATCCTACTTGAAATCCCTTTGGTAAAGATTGACTTCCAACTTCTGTTTACTTAAAAAATGAAACAAAACAAAAGCCAGAAGATTTGCCATGTTACTCCTTTCATAGCTCTCCTTTCTGGTGGAAACAATCAGTCACTGAAGAACAAGCAGCGCCTCACCTAGGAGGAGACAGGCGAATGGAAAGGCTAACATATTTCACTAGACCCCAACATAAATAAACAATTCAATTTAATAGAATCATGGGAGAAAGAAAGTTCAAGTCTCTCTGTGTGTGTGTGTGTGTGTGTGTGTGTGTGTGTGTGTGTGTATCTGTAGGTTGTGTAATATTAAAGGAGGGAGGCGTATATTATATACTTTTTAATTCAGAGTTTTAAGCGTACATTCCTGTTCTTGTTCCTTCTCTGTGTAAGTTTCTGACTAATATTCCAGCAGTTTCAGTGTAGCAGCCTTTGGAATTTGTTGAGAAAAGCCAGGAACTATATGTTGTAGGGTCAAAATGGCTGAATTCACCTCATGCTTTCACTGGGGTTACTAGTGTGGCCATCATAACTAAGGGTTGGAATGTTGGGGGAGGTTTTGACTCTTAAGTCATAAATCTCAAAAGTAGAAATAATCAGATGGGGGCACCAGGGTGGCAAAGTGGGTTAAAGCCTCTGCCTTTGGCTCAGGTCATGATCTCAGGGTCCTGGGATCAAGTCCCGCATCAGGCTCTCTGCTCGGCGGGGAGCCTGCTTCCCCCTCTCTCTCTGCTGCTGCTCTGCCTACTTGTGATTTCTCTCTCTGTCAAATAAATAAATAAAATCTTTAAAAAAAATAATAATAATCAGAAGGGTGAGTTCTGTTTCCAGGACATGTTCTGTATGTGCCCTCTGCCCAGTTTCCAAGTATAATCTATACCTTGGGTTTTCAAAGTCAAGCATAAAATCCACAGTTTAGGACACAAGCGGTGACCCTGATCATTACTGAACGAGGTGCTTCACTCTGTATTGTACAGAAATATCAGAGAATATGTCTCTCTCTTTAACTGATGCAGCTTTGATTCTCTTTGGCTCTTCCATTTGTCTAGGCCAGTAGTTCTTGAATAGGTGTGAATTTGCTGCCCCCTCATCCTCAGCGGACATTTGGCAGTACTTGGAGACACTTGTGATTACACCTGGCATCTAAGGAGCAGAGACCAGGGACGTTCCCCTACCTCTCAAATGTCAACAGTATGAGGTTCAGAAATTCTGGGCCATCATTTGGGTTGAGTGCAAATTCAGATAAAATTTTAACCAAGCTTCTTGAAATAAAAGCTTGATAAAAGACAAAGCACCAATTTATTTTAAGAATACTACGATTTTGTTGCATGAAAACACGTGAGCCTGGAGTTTCTACTAGATTTAGTTTTAATTCTCTTCTGACAAGTGGGTTTTTCCAAAGGGAAGAAAAATACAACTAATCTCCTCAGGGAGCAAAAAAACCTAGTAGGTTGTTTGCATTATAGTCACTCAATTGTGAATATTCTGTAATTTTCCATCTCCTAAAAAATTGTCTTTTATCTGTTTTTCTTCTTTAAAATTAAAATGGCTTTTCCTTATGCAGGTATACCTTGCCTTGAGCAAATTCTATATATGAAAACATAGATTTAAAAAAAAGATTAATTTTGGCTTACTGTTTGCTTTAGAGTAAGAATTTGTAACTTTATCAAAGTCAGTGAAGGAAATATTCCTGTAAGCATACAAATGGTGGTACCTTCACATAGTGTGATTGTTTCTACTTTGGGAGATGCATAAATATTAATTTAAAAATTAGAAGAACTAAAATCAATCAATCGGTAAAACAATCTGTTATTTTCTAACTAAAAATTCCACTTATCATCCTCTGAGTACATACAGTTGTTAAAGTACATGTTTTACATCCTTGCTATGTCTCTTGAACAGGTCCCCCAGATGTACTTTTCATCTCTACACTGTTATCATTCTTGTAAGAAATACTGCCAAAGGTAAGACTTTTTTTTTAAAATCAATCTAAGTTTTTAGAAGTGTTAATCCAACCAAGCAGGTCTAGATACAATACAGCATTATGTGAGGAGCATGTTGAATATATATTGAAAATGAAAAGAAAAATTAGATACTGTCAAGTATTAATTAAATATAAAACTCTAGCAGCCATTCTCAAAATTCCTGCAAAACTCACATTTCATTAACCTATTTGTTCATTCACTCTGTTATCTGTTCTATATCTAGTACCTACCGGCATTTAGTGCCTATGAGATGTATTCCAGCGCCCAAGCCCTAGGTTATGGTGAGGCAGCCTTTAAACCAGATAGGCAAGGCCCTTCTTTCCCTGAGCTTATTATAGCAGAGGAATAAAGAGGAAGAACCACACTGACTGTTCAGTGGGGAGATGATGGAGGGCAGAGCTATGATTAACTAGAATTTAAATAAAAACTGGACACAAAAGTAATAATAAAAAACAAATAAAACCCCATGTCTTTCTAAATTTTTTCTTATGGTTGATTTCTAGTTTCATAATATTGTGGCCAGAAATGGTACATAGCATTGTTGGGTCCTTGGTCAAAGGAGCGAGACTGGTACAAAGCGAAGGTCCAGCAAAGCTTTATTTCGTGCCAAGCATCGAGAATCAAACTGACCAGCCAGGGCCGTCTCTTGCAAAGAGGTGACCCCTGCCAGCCTCACGGACTAACTTTTATAGAGCAAAGGCCATGTGGTTGAGCCTGGCCACATACAGATGACCAAATGAATTACAATTCACCCTATAGTAGCTATTTGAACTAACCTATCACTCTGGTCAGAATTGGCGCCCAGAAGGCAGGGCCCACATTCTTGGGTGGTTAGGGAGGTGCTTTCCTGATTGGATGTCTCCACCTGGCTTGACTCATCCTTGTATTCTGGGTTCTGTTACCTCCCCCTGACCTGACACATCCTGGTATATGGGCTCTGTTATCAGGGGCTGGTCAGTCATATTTTACTTTCCCAGACTTGTTTCTAAGTAAGTTCCTCGGGGTGGGAAGGGTCAATCAAAGTTTACTGCATAAACAACAAAATGGCTCGCTCTGGCTAAGCAGGCCCTTACAAGCATGATTTCACATTTTTTGTATTTATTGAGGCCTGTTTTGTGACCTAACCTGTGATCTGTTATGGAGAATTTTCTGTGTGCACTTGAAAAGAATGTGTAAATGTGTATTCTGCTGTTATAGAATAGAACGTTCTGAAATACCTATTAAAAAAAAAAAAAAGAGGAAGTGTACAGAATCAATGACAACTAACTTTGTGCAAGGATGAATAGATGTGGAACAGCCTCCTAGAGAAAATAACATATGAAAACAACCTTTGAAGACGGAGAAAAGAAAAATGACAAAGGAGCAAATAGCTTTTCAGATATCCATGGGAACTTGAAGTCTACTTCATGTTATAATGCTTTCCACTTTTCATGTTATAATACTTTGCCCTTGTTTTAATAATAGAACCCAGAAGCTAGACTAGAATACATACGATAAGATATTTTAAAATAACCATTACCTAAAACTATATCAATGGTATTACCGGTAGAATGGAATTTTCTATTTCCTACTGATGTAGTCTCCTTTTGACCAGTTCCTGGATTTAGAGGGAAGCCCATAATTCATCACCTGGATAGCCTTGGAGAATTTACCAGTTCATTCTGAGTCTCAGTTTTGCCATTCTTGAACTAGACGTAAGAATATCTACCTTTAGGGGCACCTGGGTGGCTCAGTGGGTTAAAGCCTCTGCCTTTGGCTCAGGTCATGATCCCAGGGTCCTGGGATCGAGCCCCGCATCGGGCTCTCTTCTCAGCAGGGAGTCTGCTTCCCTTCCTCTCTCTCTCTGCCTGCCTCTCTGCCTACTTGTGATCTCTGTCAAATAAATAAATAAAATCTTTAAAAAAAAAAAAAGAATATCTACCTTTAGAGTTTTATTCTGATAATTTAAAATTACAGAGCTTTAATTTTTAGCACATAGCAATTTAATTTCTCTCCAAACTGCAAGAAATTGGTCATCACACTTGAAAAAAAAAAAAAACTCTAAGAGAAAATTTGCTTTTTTAAGATAAATGATAAATATAATGATAAATATATATATATATGTATGTATTGTGTATATTCGGTGTGAAAAGCATTATAAAATGACTTATTTTTGTGAAAGGAAAATAATTTTAAATGACGATTTTATAAAATGGACTGGCAGACCTGCTCTGAGGTTTTATTATTACAGCATAGAAATAAAATACTTTAATATAAAATTGTTAAGCACTTTAAAAATGAAAGATGAGTAATAAGCAAAAATCAATGTGATTTTACAGGCATTATATGATATGGGAAACAATCAATTCGTACTTAAGTTATAAGGTGTTGCAATAGGCTGAGTAATGGGCCCCCTCCCCAGAAATGTCCTTGTCATAATCCCCAAAACCTGTCAGTATGTTGGCTTGCTTGCTAAAAGGGACTTTCAGGTGTGATTAAGTAAAGAAACTTGAGATGGATGGGAAGATTTTCCTATATTAAGTGGGTGAACCTCTTAAAGGGTCCTCTTAAAGACAAGTGTCCTTATAAGAGGGAGGTGGGAAGATCAGAGCTGGCAGTGGGAGTTGTGACCCTGAAAACAAGAAGTTGGAGAAAGAAGACAAGATAAGAGTCAAGAGTCAGGGAATGCAAGAAGCTGGAAAAGGCAAAGGAATGTGTTCTTTCTCAAAACTTCCACAGAGAATGCAGCCTTCTCAACAAGATTTGATTTTGGAATTTTGACCTCTAGAACTAATAATAAGTTAATAAATTCATGTTATTTTAAACCATGGAGTTTGTGCCAATTTGTTACAGCAGCAATGGAAAACTAATAGAGGTCTAAATATAGCCAGGTATATTTATGTAAAAGGAAAAAACTGAAAATGACAGAATAATTAAATTAAAAGTCAAAAAATACAAGGGCGCCTGAGAGGCTCAGTCATTAAGCATCCAACTCTTGATTTTGGTCCAGGTCATGATCTCAAGATTATGGGATTGAGCCCCAGACCAAGCTCTGTGTTCAGCAGTAAGTCTGCTTCACATTCTCTCTCTTCTCTTCCTCCCCCTCAGTCCCTCCCCCACATCTAAATTAAATAAATAAATCTTAAAAAAAAAAGTCAATGTGAAAAGCCAAAAAGTATTATATATTTCTATTTTTCACTGCCAAAGTAATGCACTTAAATTTTTATACATATGGAATTACTATATAAATTTCAAGCTATGTTTAATTCATTTTACTGCAGTATGAAATGAGACTAGAGTAATGGGTATACAAATACTCTGAGATTTGTAATACAATATGGAAACATCATAGAGATACTTTATTCCTCAGCTAGAAGCTTCTTTGTCATTTTGTTTATCAGTAAAGTCTTTCTTCCCAGGTCAAATTTTCAGATCATTCATAAGTTAACTTTTTATTTTATATGTTTGTTTATTATTTTGGAATTAATTGTAGATGTTAATGTATTTATGGTTAGCATGGTAAGTAAGCCTTAGAGAAACCTCAATCTGTGTCCCATATCATAGTAAAACTGGTTTTGCCATAGAGCAATTTCTCTTTGTGTGGTTTGTATTTCTCTACTAATGCAATTTTGTTTTAAGCTACTTACCAGAAATCCTTGTCTATCTTACTGTATATGATTGGACAAAGAATATCTGTTTTCTCCCTGTGGTTGAGAATGCCTTCTTTTTGATCCTAGTACATTGAAATGGGACTTCTGGTTGAAATGGTACCTCAGAAAGAAACAACGCATGACAATAGAGGTTGGGGGATGGGGAAAACAACTACTGGAAAATCTCCATCTTATTCAATGTCCACCTTGCTGATTGCTTTGGGGAAGAGAGAAATTTATGTTGGCTTAGAGGAAATCAGTTTGTGGGCCCTGCTACTTTAGGGGGAATTTTGTTGCATTTTTAATTCCCTGACCTGGGTCTCTCGAATCAAACAAAATTTTATTCTTTTCACTTGTGATCCAGATGGAAGAAAATGTAAACAGCTGTCCAAGTGGTAATGGAGCCTTTTCTTCCACATTCTTGCATGTCATTATGTTAGAGATTTACTTTTTCAGCAAATTGAAACCTCTAAAACCTAGTAATCAAATTTCCCCCCTCTCCCTTGCTTTGTATTGCAACTATCATCAATTGCTTACTTTCTGAAATAGTTTTCCAAAGATGAAGCTATGATGAGTATGCATGGTCATTATCATATTTACTCTTGTCAGTACCATATAGCATTATGTTGTTTACAGTAATTAGCTGCTTGAAGCAATCCTGTAAACACAACAATGTGACAGTCTGCATATAGAAAAGCAAATAGCTGTTAAGGGAGCAAATGGGTACATGCTAATTTGGCTATTACGCTGTGGCTCTTGGGTGTGACTACAGTGTTAAAGGTCTAAGGGAAACCACTTATTCAGTGCTTTTTAAGATGATGAATAAATGTGAAAAAAATAAGATATGAGGGAATTTGGAAGTTTTAATAAAACCAGTGGGAGTTGGGCCCTTTTTTTAAGTTGATGAGCTAATTATGTTCACTTGAGAAGCAGTACAATGGAATTGTATAATTAATGTATTTATCTTACATAAATTTAATTTTATGCGTGTGATATGCCCCTATTTCCTTACTCGTATTAAATAGGTAGTGGATATAGTCACACCAAAAACAACCAATGCCAAACCATCAAAATTTACAGCAAGTACATATAAAGATTGTTTCAGGGTTTCCTGACCATTAGAAAGAGTTAAGTGCGTTGTGTAAGTGATCTTTAAGTAGGTCGTGACAAATCAGCACTATCCTGGAGGAAGAAATTGAAGAATGATTGAGAAGCGTAAAAAAATATTGAGTAAATTGAATTAGAAGAGCTGACACAGGAATATATACACCAAACATATATATTTCTTAATAGGAGTTTTATAAGCTTTTCAAGGATAATTTTAATTTTATGGAATTGTTGCTTTTCTTGCTGTCTTGATGAACTGACCGCCTCATAAAATGAAACGTCAATGTCTATTTACCAATTCAACACACATCTATTGAGCATCTCCTGTATTCAAAGCACCAGTCCATTCAGAAAACATGAAGAATCAGAAACCGCTCGTTCTTGGAGCTGACTGTCTCAGTGGTACAGATATATCAAAGTAAAAAATGATACTGTTTAATATTGGGATCAAAAACATGCTAATAAAGCATGAAAAAGTTGGAAAGTGATGTGAGAGAAAAAACTAGTTATGATTTCTCCTTTAAGATTAAGATATACCTTAATCTCCATTGGATATATTGGAGTTTTAGAGCTCATTTGTGTTTGCTAAATTACTAATGGAAGTCAGATAGTGAAAATTAGGGAATAAATTGGTAAAGATGTATATATTTACTAGCACATTTTAAAGAAAAGCAGATGTGTATTTCTGTGTGTACTTTTATGTTTTGTTTTTCTGGTAGTGCAGAGAGGAAATGAGTTTTCAAACTTATTTCATGGCCAGATAAAAAATAAACAATTTAAATAGTGAAACAACCAAGCCAGCTCTAATGCCAAAATTTGATATTGGTTATGAGAGTTCAAAGGACTATTTTTTAGGAGAATCTTCGAAAAATACTAATGGTAACTTTTTGTTTTCTTTTAAATATGTATTTGTTTGCTTGTTTGTATAGGGTACTCTTCTGCCTTTATAATGCTGAGTAATTATTCCTGTGGTTACATTAAAGTCTCCTGCTGTCCTATGGTGATCAGAACAGAGGCTTCTGTGGTGGATAGTGGTGTTACCCTATGCAGATTGCTTTTCCAGGCCAATGCATGTGCCCTCCAGCCACTGTGAGACTTGGCTGCTAAAGGCTTACATTGCTTTTTTCCAGATACGTGCCCTCAGTTAAACTGGAGCTGTTGTGCCTGAGAGAGAGTGCTGCCCCTCACCCACTCTCTTTCAAAGCCCACAGCCAGAGGGACTGACTTGATGAGATAGAGGCTGTTTTCCTTGCATAAAGTCAATCAACTCTGTGGTGCAATCCAAGCTCTAGTTTTCCACTGGGACAGGCTGAAGTTAGTTTACAGCTCCTCAGCTGTTTTCTCCTGCCACATCCCACTTTCCTCCCTCTCTTTATCCAGAGCAGTTAGCTTATAAATTACTTGAACAAGAATTCCCCTCTCAGGCTTTCGGCTCAGGAACCAAGTTAAAGCAGTATCTCTATATTCCAACTATCTACCTAGCCCAATACCTGACACATATCAAATTCATATAATGATAATTGAATAAATATTGAGTGATAGTTACACTAATGGTATTAGCTATTAAGTAATACTCAGGACTACTGGTTTATTAGCGGATGTATGTCTTTTTTTTTTTTTTTTTTTTTTTTAAATCGGGGTTGGGGCAGAGAGGGAAAGAACCTTAAGCAGGCTTCACACCCAGCTCAGAGCCCCACATGAGGCTCAGTCTCCCAACCCTGAGATCATGAGCTGAACCAAAAATCCAGAGTCAGACACTTAATCAGCTCAGCTACTCAGACATTTATGTCTTGACACACCTCTCTATCCTGCATTGTTTGGAAAGGAAATAGTTTTGAGAGGTCCATAATCAAAGGAGTGAGACTGATACAAAGAGAAGGTCAAGCAAAGCTTTATTTCACGCCAAGCATTGAGAATCAAACCGACCGTTCAGGGCTGCCTCTTACAGAGAGGGCGACCCCTCCCTGCCTTACAGACTAAGTTTTAAAGGGCAATGGCCATGTGGTTGAGCCTGGCCACACACAGGTGGCCAATGAGATTGTAACACACAGAGAAAGTTGCATAGTCATGCTAGGTCACACACGGGTGGCCAATTGAATTACAGTTTACCCTATAGTAGATATTTGAACTAGCCTATCACCTTGGTCAGAATTGGCACCCAAAAGGCGCCCAAAGGGTGGGGCCCACACTCCTTGGTAGCTAGGGAGACAGTATGCACGCTCCACTGATTGGATGTCTCCACCTGGCCTGACCCACCCTTGTATTTGGGCTCTGTTACCTGGGACTGGTTTCCCGGACTTGCTTTTAAGTAAGTTCCCCTGGGGCGGAGGGTGGGGGGGCAGGGTCAGTTTAAGTTTTACTACATAAACAACAAAATCACCATTTAACCGGATGGAATCGCTCTGGCTAAATAGGCTCTTACAGTTTTAGTGATCATTTTACAGACTTAAGAAGGACAACATTGCAAACCCATTGCCATTTTAGTTTTTTTTTCTTTTCCTTTTTTGGTTTTTCTCCCTTAGAAAGTCAATTTAAGAGGTAACCAACTTACCTGCTACTAGATTCAGTGAAGTTGCAGTAACAACAGCAACCACACACACACACACAAACAAACACACACAATTTGGATTTTAGAAAACAATTTGTTCTAGTATATAGATTGTTAAAAGAAAACTTGTGAAATACATGCTGTGAATAATTGGGAACTGACTAGCTACAAAGCTTCTATAAAAATACCAAGGACAGCTTAAGATGGTACAGTTGCATGATGGTTTATAATTTATGCATGATTATTTATCTGAAACTCTCCAGAAAAAACATAGGTTGCTTAAATGACTTCAGAGTAAAACCTTTCCCCCATTTTCCCCAAACATGTCCTATAATCTCACATCAGTACTGCCAGTGAGTGGTCTTGTTAAAGAGGTTGCAATTCCAAGCTCTTATCTTAAAGATAACCTCCAAATATTTATTTCCTTGGCCTGAGATATCATGGTAGGGCTAAAAATGTTCAAATCTGTTGCCGCACGGCAGAAAAGAAGTGACTCCAGAGAAAGACTGATGAATGTACAAAACCGTTTACTAAATTTCTACCTCACTGGACATCTTTGTGTCGTCTAGGCCTGTGCTGATCTGATGGGGAAGAATGTACCAAAGTGTGAGCAATTCACACAACTCTGAGACACAGTAAGTGTTCAGTAGAGACACATGGAAGGTGGTTACAAAGCAAGGTCTATGCAGAGTGGCCTTAGAGAACTCTGTTGATGTTGTGGCAGTTACTAGGAAGGACATTGTACGAGATAGAATTCAAAGTGCCTAATTTGTAGGCATGCAGATTAATGAGTTTGTTGTAGAGAAGATTTAATGTAAGCTCCTCAGGGTAAAGCAAACAAACATATAAACAAAAATTCCTTTTTATTGTCTCCTTATCCTCAGAAAGCTATATCACAATGAATTGCTGAAACAATGCTGATGAAATGTGTGAGTAGATGATAAACTGAGGCTAATTATTATGTATTTATTTGGGAAAGCCATTCCAGCCTCACCTGCCCACCTCTCCCCACCTTGCTGCCTCTCAGTCAGCCTTGCCTTCTTTTAATGTTTTGCATATTCATTGCTTTCCTTCTGACACAGGACCTTCGTCCCGGCCAGTCCCATTTGTTGGTCATATTTTTCTTTCCCTTCACTGCAGTTAATTCTTACTCATTCTTGAAACCTTAACTCAGACATTTTATTATTAGTGGACTTTTCTTTGAACTTCAGGTTTCAAAATCGGTTTGTTTGTTTTCTATCAATCATGTTAACTTGATTTAATTTTTTTCATTTGCTAAGAGTTAATTTGAAATTTTCAGATTTTATCATTAATTAGATCGTATCATAATTAATAAAGTAAACATGGAATAATTGTCTAATGAATGCCACCAGCGTGAGCTACTAATTTAGATAACTACCTTGGAGTAATTTGTATTTTTCCTTCAGAATAAGTTTTTTTTTTTTTTTAAGATTTTATTTATTTGAGAGAGAGAGAGAGAGAAACAGTGAGCATGAGTGGGAAGGAGAGAGAGAAGCAGGCTTCCGCTGAACAGGGAGCCAGACATGAAGCTAAATTCCAGGACCCTAGGATTGTGACCTGAGCCGAGGCAGATACTTAACAGACTAAGCCACCTCGGCACTTTAGAGTAAATTCTTTTGACTTACATTTGTCCAAATGACTACATGCACTTAACTATCTAAGATAATAAGAATAGTATTGGATATATTGAACAATTAAATATCATATAATTTTTCTAGGAATAATGTTTCTAGATAAACAGATATAACTATACGGGATGTTTGATGGTTATTTTGTTCTTACTGTACAATGGCAGAGACATTTATAGTTGCTGCTCTGTTTCTTCCATTTTTTATTTAATTAACTGATACTTTAGACAAATTCTGTAAGATTATTTTTTCACTAATTATAGAGGATATATATTACACTAAAATTCATAAGAATTAATTTAAAAGGAAGTGAAATCACAAGATTTGCTTGCTTGCCGGTAAACCTCTACTCTAGTAGATTTGTTGGCAAATTCTTCAGAAAGTAGACATGATGATTATTAAACTCAACTCTCAACGTATTATAGAAGACACTTGGCATACACAGTTTATTGCTTACCGAATATCCATTTCCTGGGTCCCGTGAATCTAGGTAGAGTCAAATGATTCAGTTTCATAGTGGAGAATGAATAGAGTTGATGTGTCTCTTTGGTCATGACAAAAACATGCGCATGTATCTTCCTCCAGCTTTCTCTGTCCAAGGAACAGATATAAACAAAGGAATATAAGGTGGCAAAGTTATGAGAAGTAGCTTAGTCTCTGAATTCCTTGTTGTAAGATAAGCATAAGCTGCCTAACCTGCACTGGGCTCCGGTAATGCTATCCAAATGAATTTCCAGGTTTCTTTGTGACTATGACAGTGCCTTATATCACCTGACTATAGCATGTCTTAAGATTTGACAAAAAAAAGTTATCACACATCACACTTGGTCGACAAAATCAGTCCAGCAAAATTCTATTTAGTGAGTACTGACCAAGTGTAATATACTGCATGATGTAATTATAGACAGAAATAGTATCCTTTTTCTCTAGGCCAAAAAACTCACTGGCTTTACAAATCAATAAACGGATGTTATTTGGTGTTATCATGATAAAAACAAACTAAAAAAGATAGGTATTTATGTTAACCAGCTAAGCGTGACATAACAAAATACCATAGGCTTAGTGACTTAAACAACAAAATGTATTTTCTCACAGTTCTGGAGGCTGGAAGGCCAAGTTCAGGGTACCAGCATAGGTTCTGGTGAAGGCTCTTTCCCTGATTTACAGACAGCTGGTTTCCTGCTGTGATCACATATGGCAGAGAGAGAGAGAAAAAGTTCTCTCCCTCTTCTTACAGGGCCAGTCATATTGGATTAGGACCTACCCTTATGACCTCATTTAATCTTAATTACCTCTCAATGATGCTATCTCTAGATACTTTCACATTTGGTGTTAGGCTTCAACATATGAATTGGGGAATAGAATTCAGTCCATGAAAGCATTTTTCTAGAAGTAGGAATTAAGTGCTGTATATTTAGCATCATTGGAATAATGCTTCCAGAGAGGAGGTGAGGTTTCTCAACCAAGTCAAATTTTAAGCTACACTATGAAATAAAAATCATTAAAATTGAAAATATCCAAAATTCAATTAAATATATACCCACAAACACAAAAATATTAAGTACAATAACTGGAGATAAAAAACATAATTAAGTTAAAAAAAAGAGACAATATAATGTAAAAGATATGGTAAATATAGGATCGGTCAAAGAAACACAACACAAAACAATTCTAATATTCAGATATAAAGATCAGAATAAAAGGAGGAGAAGTAGTTATCAAGAAATAATAAAATGCCCTGGAACATGAGATACACACATGTAGAGATAAAAATAATCTAAACTGATAGTGAGGGGAATTTTAAAAAATTTGTACTTAAACATGCCATCATAAGACCTCAAAACACCAAGAAAAAATGCTAAAGCTTCCTGGAAAAACAAAGTTAGTTTATAAAATATTGAGTATCATGGTGGCACCAGATACTGCATCATAAAACAAGTTTCTAGAAGACAATGCTTTCAAATTTTGTGGGAAAGTTATTTTAACTGTAAATCCTACACCAGTCAAAGAACTAAAACCAAGGTAAATATTTCTCAGACAAGAAGATTCACAGGATACATGTGGGTTTGTGCCAGAAAAAATGAAGGTGAAAAACAAGAGAAGAAGATGAGAAATATAAAAACAAATGGAGTTAACTTGCCAGTGCAGTGAAAATAAGCTACAGGGTGATGTCCAGAAAGGGTCTAGTTCCATAAAGACAGTTCTACATAGATCTAAGTCAAATGTCTTTAAAAAATTATATAGAGTCTTCAAATGAAAGAATGAATATGAACCTAAAAAATGATTGCTAATTGATAACTAATATTTGAAAGGGAATTTTTTTTTTCTCTCAACAAGAAAAAAATAATAAAAGCAATAAGAAAATCACAAAAACACTAAGGGCATCCAAGTTTCCATTATAAAGTGCAATGATGTGTAGTATGAGCCTAAGCAATTGATAAGTTAAGACAATAAAGGAATTTATCTGAATATGACCCAGGAATAGTTTTTATCAAATGAGAAGTAAGGGACATTGGAACCCCAGGGAAGAAAAGTGAATCCAAAATAGTTAAAATCCTGCTAATGGTTTTCAGTATTTCAAATCAATGACAAAAAACCTAACAGAAGTCTTAATTATGTTTATTGGACCAAAGAAAGAATCTTTGCACAAATGACAAATTGAAAGGAAAGATATAGCTGAAGAAGAGAGTTGCCTAGTGTTGGAGAGGGATAGGAATGCTAATATTTTTTTATATGGCATAGTCTGTAGAAATACTTTCTAATTTGATGAGATGATAAAAGACTTAAGGGTTCTATTCATAGATTAAAAGATAATTAATAGTATATCTAAAAATAATAAGATTACAAAAACCCTCGAGATAGAAAGAGGAATATTAGGTGACAAATACTTGCAGTATAAGAAGTCAGAAGATACTGTCTAAAGTTATGTAACCAAACTTAGGACTATAAATACATATTTGTGAAATAAAGAATTTAGAAACTGAAATTCAAAATAACAGAGAATCTGGGAGGTATGACTGAGGATGAGGAGGAGAAGAATACAGCCCTTAACAAAATACAAAGTAAATCTTGACTGACCTTGTACATTCAAAAGTACTAAAATTACCTATTTAAAAAAGTGAAACTAGGGATGCTTGGCGGCTCAGTAGGTTGGGCATCTGCCTTTGGCTCAGGTCATGGTCCTGGGATCCTGGGATTGAGTCCCATGCTGGGCTCTTTGCTTGGCAGGGAGACTGCTTCTCCCTCTGCCTCTCCCCTCACTCGTTCTTTCTCTCTCTCTCTCTGACAAATAAATAAATAAAATCTTTTTTTAAAAAGTGAAACTATTGTTTGCATATAACACCAGTGCTCCATGCTATCCATGCCCTGCTTAATACCCATCACTAGGCTCACCCATTGCCCCGTGCCCCTCCCTTCTAAAACCCTTAATTTGTTTCCTGGAGTCCATAGTCTCTCACGATTCTTCTTCCACTCCGATTTCTCCCCCTTCATTTTTCCCTTCTCCTAATGTCTTCCATGCTATTCCTTATGTTCCACAAATAAGTAAAACCATATGATAGTTGACTTTCTCTATTTGACTTATTTTCACTTAGCATAATCTCCTCCAGCCTTATCCATGTTGATGCAAAAGTTGGGTATTCATCCTTTCCGATGGCTAAGTAATATTCCATTATGTATATGGACCACATCTTCTTTATCCATTCATCTGTTGAAGGGCATCTTGGCTCTTCCCACATTTTGGCTATTGTGGACATTGCCGCTATGAACATTGGGTGCATATGACCCTTCTTTTCACTACATCTTTATCTTTGAGGTAAATATCCAGTAGTGCAATTGCTGGGACATAGAGTAGCTCTATTTTTAATTTTTTGAGAAACCTCCACACTGTTTTCCAAAGTGGTACGCCAATTTGAATTCCCAGCAACAGTGTAAGAAGGTTCCCCTTTCTCCTCAACTTCTCCAACATTTGTTGTTTCTTGCCTTGTCGATTTTTGTCATTCTCACTGGTGTAAGGTGGTATCTCAGTGTGGTTTTGATTTGAATTTCCATGATGGCTAGCTAATGATGATGAACACTTTTTCATGTGTCTGTTAGTCATTTGTATGTCTTCTTTAGAGAAGTGTCTGCTCATGTCTTCTGCCCTTTTTTTGATGTGATTATCTGTTTTTTGGGTGTTGAGTTTGAGATGTTCTTTATAGATCTTGGATACCAACCCTTTGTCTATAATGTCATTTGCAAGTATCTTCTCCCATTCCATGTGTTGCCTCTTTGTTTTGTTGACTGTTTGCTGTGCAGAAGCTTTTTATCTTGTTGAAGTACCAAAAGTTCATTTTCGCTTGTGCTTCCCCTGTCTTTGGAGATGTGTCTTGAAAGAAGTTGCTGTATGGTGACTAACATAACACAATAAAAATAAATAAATAAGCCAGTCAGTAAGTAAGTAAATAAATAAATAAAAATTAAATAAAAAGTGAAACTAAATAATAATAACTACAACAATTTTATTTTCATCCCTTTTATTTCTTAGAACCTTATCTATCAAATTGCTCATGGACAGTGCTTCAGATCTTTTCAGCTTCATCTCCTGTGTCATCTGACTATGTGCAGTCTTTAACCAGATTCATGCAGGTGCCATTTGATGTCATTTGCTTAAGTTTGTACCGTATACCCTTCATCTTCTGCTCCAAGGCTTCTCTGACCCTGTGGCCGTGGGACAGCCCTGAGTACCTTTTGTGTGTATTCACATACACACAAAACATGGATGTGGAGGAGTTCATGCCCCCCATGAGACAAACTTTGAGCACTGGGGGTCAGGAGCTTATGGACAGATGATTCTGAGACTGAACTAAATCTCAAAGTCCAATGGGATGAAGGAACCAGTTACCCATAGACTGTTTCAGTATTTTCACTCTTCTGTTGACTCCTCTTTCTTCTTTCCCCATCCCTCATCTCTACTCCAAGTTCATCTTCCTGATTTAACCAGTTGGTGTGAACAAATTGTAACCACTGTGGTTCTGCTTTGAAGGGAGCCAAGGATAAGACCCAGGTCATATATAAGGGGAGAATAAATTGTCGCAGGAATACTCATCTGTAAATCCCTTTTCTGTATTCTGGGAAAGACATCTGGAATCAGTCATTAATGCTCTTTATGATAGCTTCTAGGAATTTAGACATGCTAATGTATCTAGTAAAAGAGGTTGGGTGATAAATTATGAATATATCTAGTAAAAGAGGTTAGATGATAAAATTGTCTTGCCACTCAATTGAGAATTGGAAGACTCAAGAAAGTTAGAAGGTTGATGAGGATTTATTATGTGGTTCAGGAAAACCCACTCTCTCTTACCATGTTTCCTTGGAGGACCAAGGGGAGAGTCCTTTCACTAAGGCTATAAAGAACATTCTAACAAGGGGATCATTGGTCCTTTGGTGATGGCTGTCCTCTGTAGACCAGATTTAACAATATTACATGTAATTACAGGTGACTGTCCTCTGTAAACAGATTTGACAATATTATAGGGCTTCTTAGTGTCAATAGGAGTAATGAATTGCAGAATGGTGGTTTTATTTGGCAGCAATTTACTTGCAAAGGCAAGTCAGATATGATTACTATAATTGGCAGCAAGCCTGAGTGACAATCAAAATTCCTAAACTGTGGAGATGAATGACAATGTCTAATCGATTTGGCATGTCCTCAAATGTAACACATTGGCAGTGAAAAAAATGAATTACTAGATTTTTAATACTAAAAAAAAAACAAAACCCCACATTTCTTATGTCAAAGATCAAAATGAAAAAAACCACTGTGTTTATAAGATCTAAGTTTCCAGATGTCATTCTTAACCCAAGGCCCATTGATTGAAAGCGAAACAGAAAGAACTTTTAATGACACTGCAGTTGTACACATTAAATATGCTTCTAATTCTTAAAGAGGACAGTGGCTATTTACCAGAGTAATTGTGATCTGGGAAGGGGAATGTCTAGAATTTTTGAGAATTGTTACATATGAACTCTGAACTGATACTTGGGTGCATGACAACCATGAAATCCTCTAGTTAGAGTGTAGGCTTTGGAAGCCAGGTTTAAAAAAAAGAAAGATGGATCCAAGTCCAGTATATACATGCACCAATTATATGGTTATTTCCCAATCTCTGAGTATAAAATTGAATAAATATATTTAACAGCCAGCCAGCAGGACTTCAAATTATCTCCTATCCTGTAGCAGAAGAGGCATTATGGTAGAAAGAACCAAGATCCCTATGTGTTCTTTCTTATCCCTCCATCATGGCAAAAATAACAAATCTGAAGAAATACCACATCCTAAGAGGAACTGTGGAAATTAGCATCACTATCAAAGACTTAAAGAATGTAGAAATGGTAGTCCTATCATATTTCCATTTAATTGACCGTGTGGCTCTTTTAACAACAACAAGATAACACACAGATTAGAATGTTAGGGCTTCCCAATACTTGGGATGCTTTCCTACATTTGCAAGTGTACTGCTGAGCTAAGCTAAATGTGTTCTCTTTACTGAAACACATCAACACAGTATCTGACACTTAGAATATTAATGTTGGTCTAATGAACATGATTTTCTCAATCTGCATCAGCAAAAGTAGACTGTCTTTTCATGTGAAGGATAGTAGTACATATTTACTCTCTTGTTATGGGCTATGTTAATTCTCTTGCACTGTTCTCATATTATAGTCTGCAGTTACCTTGGTTATCTTGCACTTATGCAGAGTACCACACTGGTGCACTATACTAAAGATTATTCTGATTGATCTGGTCAATAAGAAGGACAAGTAACTGAGATGTCCTAGTAAGATAAATATGCTATATAATGGGAAATAAACCTACGAAGGTTCTGAGACTGCTACACATTGATGTCTTTAAGTTTCTAAATAGCTGTGGCATCCTGAGACATCCCTTCTAACATAAAATGATTTATTTCACCAGGTACCCTCTCTCATTAGTAAAGAGACATATTATTTTGTGCATATTCTGTATTTTTCAACCGACATATATTGTACCTAGAAATACTGACTAACTGAAAGAAGAGGAAAACGTACTTCAGGCTTACATAACAATTCAGTTGGTGTGAGGGATTGGGGTGAACCAAAAATGGACTACTTTCTCATTATATCCATTTCTGGGTGGCTCTAAACAAACGGGTAAATGAGAATCTTGAGCAATAGTGAATGGTTTGCCTACCTAGTAGAAAGTCTGGAAAGAACAAGCATTGAAAATCAGATACAAGAAACAAAGAGTCATAGTGATGAGCTTAAAGGACAAGCATAATGCATGTACTTGTTTGTGCCTCATATTAATGCCCAACATAGGTTATCCACTGCAAAGAGAAGCCTAACCACTAAATTGAAGAGAGTTAACTTGTTCTTGAACGCCAGTTGCTCTCTCTCCTTGATCGCACAAGCCTTAGTGCAGTGAACCATGGACTGAGTGGCCGTGGCTTCATGGATGGATTTATGTGTGAATTCAACAACGTGACTTTCCTCAACATATAGATGACTAGCCACTGCCACTGCTGACTTCCAAGTCTACTGGCAAGAGAGACCAATCATGGCTCCTCTATATGGCACTATTCCTCAAGGATCCAGGTACCCACTTGATGGCAAGTTGATTATAATGAACATCATCAATCCTGGAAAATATGATTTATTTTTATCAGAATTGAAAGCTACACAGGATATAATTTTTCTTTCCCCGCCTGTAGTTCCTTTGCTAGCACTACCCTTGGAGACTATTAGGATGCCTAATCTATCATTATGGTATCCTACACATCATTGCTTAAGCCTAAAGGATCCATTTTATGTCAAAGGATGAGTGACACTGGGCGAATGACAATGGGATTTTCAACATTCGTGCCATGAGACCTTATCACTCAGAGACACCTACTCAAATATAATGATGGAATAAACTGTTCCGGACTCAGCCAAATTGACAGTTCCAGGAACACACCCTGCAGAATTAGAGCCCACCTAGGATGTGATATATATACTAAAAGTGCATTTGATATGTAGTGCTGCCCACACTGGGTGGAATACATGGATCTAAGAAATGAAAGGGAGTAGTGCAATTGGTTATTCTTACCATCATGCCCAATTACCCATTCACAAAATTTGTGTCCCAGCCCAACTTCAGATTACTTATATTAGAGGTCCTAAATCCTAAAGGAAGGAAACTTTGATTAGGGGACATAATAAATATTCTGTGACATCTACTTGATCTCTTGAATCTTCTTATTTTCAGGGACTCACACAAAAAGAAAGAAGTTAATATATTGCTGGGACTAGTTAACCCTCAATAGCATTTGAAGCAACATTGCTGCTATATACTGGGATGTTGGAGGAATGTATCTATAATGTTGACTATTTATTAGAATATCTTCTGAATTTTATGTGAAAACTAATAGTTGTGAAAAACCAAGTGCAGCAATGTAGTTTCACCAGAGCAAGGGATCTAAGGGTGTAACCTCCCCAGGGAAGAAGGTCTGGGTTACCTGAACAGATAAACAGCCAAATTGCTAGTTGAGGATGAAGGACATCTAGATTTGGGGGTACAAGGTGAAGTTGTGGATACCAGTTACAGTCCCAAGATGAGTTTCGGTGGGGCATAGATATTTTCACTAAACCTTTTGCCTTTAAGTCATTGCAGGGAGGAGCACCTGGGTGGCTCAGTTGGTTAAGTGTCCAGCTCTTGATTTCAGCTCATGTCATGGTCTCATGGTCATGGGGTCGAGCCCTGCATCAGGTTTGTGCTCAGCATGGAGTCTGCTTGAGATTGTCTCTCCCTCTCCCCCTGCTATCTCTCTCTCTCTCCCAATAAAATAACTTAAAGGAAAAAAAAAAAAAAAGGGCAGGAGGCACTGGGCACTGGTGGCACAGTTGGTTAAGCATCCTGCTCTTGGTTTGGGCTCAGGTCCTGATCTCAGGATCCTGAGATCCAGCTCCAAGCCAAGCTCCATGCCCAGCACAGAGTCTGCTAAGACTTCCTCTCTACCCCTCTTTCTGCCTCTCCCCATCCAAGTAAATTAAAAAATCTTTAAAAAAAAGAAAAAGAAGAAAAGAAAAGACAAGGAAAAAAAAAAAAAACAAAAACCTCATTGCAGGGAATTTGCCTGGCTGAATCCAGAAGCTGACTGTTGCTAATTATACTTAATGAAGATCTTTAATAGATCTGAGTGATTCAAAGTGGGAACTAAGTTTGGTATCTTTTTCTGCCCAATTTCAGATCTTTTCAGCCTGACCAAATATCCAAGCCACTGTTTCATGTAGCTTCACACAGTTGTGACCTGACAGTCTTTCATCTCTATTTCATCTCATTTCTAGTCAGTAGTTTCTCTGAGTCCATGGTATTAAGGACCCATACAAACTTGACGGGCACTCATGTGTATGTACCATACATGTTTAAGAGAGTTAATTTCTCCTAGAACTTTCTTGCACCAATATATAGGGTAGCCATACATCCTCATTACCTCAGGATAGATCTGAGTTATAGCAGTTCTGCCAGCATTGCTATTAATACTTTCTCTTTTCCCTGTCACAATTGTCCTATTTTACGTAATCAAGTGCATGGTTGTCTTATCACTGGGTATGAGAGTCAGAAGAGGAAAGCTTCCCCCATGTTCTGTCTAGGTGGCTGGCCCTGAGAGGTGTTTGATATGGTAGACTCTGAGATGTCCCCATAGTATTCAACAGTCATTCATACTTAGTATTAGAAAACTCAGTGTTGCACCCTTTATTGACCTTTTCGGCTCCCCAAGAGACTTTTTAAGTCTCCCTGTCCCTCAGGCATAGGTGACATTTTCAAATAAATAACTCATACATGACAAAAGGCAGAAAGTCCTTGTCTCAGATTCTGCTCTAAGCAGAATCCAGCCTTTGTTGACTCAGTTTTAATAAGTAACAATAACTGTGTTCACTAGCTATTATTGAATGAAAAATTACCCCAATATTCAAGGGCTTAAAATACTAAAATCAGTTTTTTCTGTCATATCTGTACAATAGCTGAGGTTTGTTCAGCTCATCTAGGTTACACTGAGCTGAGCAGTTTTCTTATTACCCAGTTGTGTGGATACCTGAAGTGGCTCTGCTCCAAGTATCCTTCATCATCCTTGGACTGCAAGTAACCAAAACATGTTTTTCTGTGGCAATACCAAAGAAACAAGAAGGTAAACAGAAGCACATAAGGGCGCTTAAAAGCTAGGCCTATAGCCAGCCAGCATACCTACTTCAATTCACATGCTGTTGGTTCAAGTAGTTCATGTGTCAAGTTCAAAATCAAAGGGCAGGAAAGTATACTCCATCTACAACAAAGCAATAGCAAAAGTGTATATACATGGAAGAACAAAGGATTAAAGGTGATATCAATCTACTGTATGATTTTGAAAGGAATACCAGTATATTGTCTGTGAAAGAAAAGAACCTGTACTGTATCTCTGGTAATAATGCCAGTGAGCCAATAGGTAAATGCTATTTAATAGAAAAAAAAAAAATCTCATGAAACTCACATTCTATGGCTTACCACCATTAAAACTTAATGTAATAGTTGTATATTTTAGAAAAGAAGGACGAGAATGGGAAAGGCAGAAATTTGTTGAAGTCATTACAGTCTTGATGAAAATTCAGGTTTTAGAACTTATGTTGCATGATGTCTTTACTGTATCTAGGAAATAGGATACAATAGTTATTACACATGGAAAAATTTCTCAATATTTAGAATTAAAAAGATTAGAGTAGAAGAGGAGCCACATTAATGAAATACATTTATTTTCAGTGGGGTCTGAACAATTTACCTTATAATTTAGAAAGATCACAATGGGTCTCACAGTAAATAATACTCCTAAAATGAAAGTCTTGCAAAGCAATTGATGCTCATTAAAATTCAGTATTGAAAGCAGCAGGTGGCAGGCAGTTCCATGAAACAATTTTACAGTGTCCTTCCTATGGCTGAAGCAAAACAATTCATGTCAGAAGATGCCAGGTCTTACTCCCTGATTTAAGTTATCATTGTATAACAAGTCTTTTATTTTTATATGAATATAATCAAGGAACTCAAGCTGGATTATTTCAATAGCTTTCTAAAATATGTATTTGTTTAACATGTGGTAGAAGAATACATGCATTTCACTATTACTACTTTGGAAAGTAATACATTTCATGGCAAAATGTTATTTTTTTTTCCAGAAGGAAGTGAATTTTCAAATACCTGTAAAATTATACATATGCGGTCTCAAGTGAAAAGAAAATTTTTTTGTTGGGGCAAAAGCCTAAAAAATTTATCACCCGTCTTTCAATGTGTTTTTTTTCTGAGGAAAGGTAAATATGTGTCACAGATTTCCCTTCCTGACACTAATCCCTACCTCTCCCTTACCAAAAGGGAAAAAGGAAGGGAAGAAAATAATTTAGATTTCTTGGGACCATTTAATACTTCTGTCCTTTTCAAAGCTATCTATCTAGTTAGTTGTCAAATTCTGTGTAGTAATGGCTTAAAACACTATATTCAAGAGAAACCTTTAGTTATGTCTTTAAAAGGGGAAACAACCATAAAAGTTAAACCAGTTACTTTTGCCTTCCATTTGATATACCAATGGATATGGCAGAGAGCTCCTGGCAGAGAGGTTTGAAAGATAGATCCAGGGAGTAAGCTGAGCTGCATTGAAATCTGTTTGACCTTTTACAGTTTGTGTGATCTCGACATACTATTTAATCTTTCCAAACCTCAGGTACCTGTAAAGCAAAGGTGATAGTACCTACCTCATAAGGTTGTTGTAAGGATCAAGTGAGATTTTAGAGTTAGTGTCTAGCCCACAGGAAGCACTTAGGAAATTATGTAAAATTGTTTATAACATAGTAATATTGGAAGAATCGCCTATGGTGGGTAGGGGAAAAATATCTCATAAAATAATATGTCTTAAACATGAGTTATTCAGAACAGTTGTGTATCTGAATGAAAATTAAATCAATCAAAAAAGTAATACCAACAACAAAATACAGCATGTGTTGGTATATCATATAACTTTAAAATGATTGTATAAGTTCAGGAAAGCATACTGTGTGTTAATCTTTCTTTTAATTCCTTCAGAAAAAATGCTCTTAGAGGTGTCTTCACAATAAGGCAATAATGTACAAGTAATAGTTATTAGTCATATTTTTTTTTTTCCTGCAAGAGACAGAAGTAGATCAAGATTTAGTGAGGTTTAAAGCTTATAGAATTCTCGGGGTCCCCTTCAAGAACTGGCAGGTGAGGGAAGCCCAATACTTTCCAGTACTTATGGGGAGTAGGAAGCAGAATTTCGGGGGAAGCAGAATTACGGGGAAGACTGAAGCAGAATTTCCTGATAGCGGGAAAGCAGAAGAAATAGCAGCCATGAAGGCAAATTATCCTAGAGGCCTGCAGGGGTAAACAAACAAACAAACAAAAACGGTGCTTCATAGTTCCCCGAAGTTGGTTTCACTGCCGAAGAAATTCTCTGACAGAATCCCTTGAGACACTCTAGACCCATCAGCCTATGCCTGATGTTGGGGGTCCTGCTGAATGATGTTGTCCCACTGCACTGGGTGTATATTGGAACTATTGGTTTCAGTGTCTCCCAGACCATGTGGACATGTGAGGATTCCTTGCACCTAGGGAGACTCCTGACTCCATACTTCCGCAAAACTGAGAGGAAATAAATACAGTTTAATATAAATGTTAGTTAACATATTAAATGCAAGTACACTAAGGTACCCTGTCAAAAATATAAAGTCATACTGGGCTTAAACAATCCAGCTGTATAACAACTATGAGAAAGATACCTATAACAAAGTGGCAGAAAAAAAGTTTTGTTCACGTAGAAGTATATAAGGAAATGCAAACCAGAAAGAAAGCAGGGATGCCAAATAAAATTCTAAGAGATGTAAACACATTTTTACAAATTCCTAAAGATTTTTTAAAATCATAAAGAAGCAGTCATGTGTATAGTTACATATATATATAATTCACTATTTGTTTATATATATAATTCACTATAAGTTTATATATAGTGAGATATGTAGAGAGTCCTGTATATGTGTATATACATATTCGCATACACACACACACACACACACACACACAGTCCCTTAAGCAATACAGTAGCAAAATATATAGTGCTAAACTTCTCTAAAAATTAAGATTACTTGATTTTAAAAATCTTTATAAGAGACATTTACTATGCCTCTCACAGAATTTGACATGTTAAGCAGATAAAATATAAATATTAAGATTTGAATAATAAAATCATTATTTTTATAGATGCTTCAGCCAGACTGTCTGGGATTGATCCCTCCTAGATCTCTTGTTTGGATGCTTGGACAATTTAGTTAACTTCTGTGTGCTTCAGTTTCCTTGTTTGTGAGATGTGGAAAAGAATAATATAATGCTAATCAGGTTGTTGTGAGGATTAAATAGATTACCAATTTAAGTACTTAAAACATTTCCTACCACATATTTTGAGCTGTTAGAAGTTACCTCTCAATATCACCATCACATCATCCTCCTCTCCTCCTCATCATCATCTTCCCCTAGAAAAATATAATTGATTCACGTTGACCCAGATAGATCTAAAAATCTTGAAATGACTAACAATCATAGAAGAGATTGGAGAGGTGGTTTTCATTGTCCACCAAAATCATTAATAACAATGACAGCAACAACATAATAACAACAAAATAATAATTTTTGGTTAGAATGAAAGGCTTGTCAATTTTTTTTTTTAATTTTCCAAAGCCTTTAGGAGAATCTACTGTCTATCTGTCTATCATAATCATCATCATTTATTAAAACTCAACTTTGTATGATATACTTTACATGAAATAAAATATACTCATTTTTGCAGATTGATAAGATTTGTTAGATGAATATTCCCAAGTAACTGCTGACGCAATCAGAAACAGGATATTTTTGTCACTTTAAAATATTCCCTGTGCCTTTTTGCACTTAATCTTCACCCATCTCAGCCATAAGAAACCATTCTCTGTTTTCTGGTCAGTATAAAATTGCTTTGACTTTTTTTCAAGATATTTTTTGGCATTTTTTTAAGATTAATTCAAATAGTAGCATGCCTGGGTGGCTCAGTGTGTTGTCAGCCTTCAGCTCAGGTCATGGTATCTGGGTCCTAGGATAGAGCCCTGCATAGGGTTTCCTGCTCCTCAGGGACTTTGCTTCTCCCTATCCCTTCACCCCTTCCCATGCTCATTCTCTTTATTTCTCTCAAATAAATAAATAAAATCCTTTTAAAAAAGGGACTAATTCAAATAGTGAATCTTAGTAATTTTTGTCTCTTTAGTGTTGACTAGTTTTGCATTTATGAATATATCACAATTTTAAATTTATTATAGAGATAGGCATTTGTGCTGTTTCCAATATTTGCCTATTACAAAAAAATCGTCATGAATTTTTATTGCAGATCTTTATGTGGACATATGCTTTCTGTACCTTTGGGGAAGTATTTAAGAGTAGAGCTGCATATTTTAAGAACTGTCAAATTGCTTTTGAGGATAGTTTTAACACTTCATACTTCTACCAGCCAGGTGTAAGTGTTCTAGTTGCTTCATAGCCTCAAAAACCTTTGGAATTTTCAGTATTCTTAATTTTGGCCTTTCTAATGGGTGTGCAGTAGTATTTCATTGTGGTTTGTTTTTTTTTTTTTTAAGATTTTATTTATTTATTTGATAGACAGAGATCACAAGTAGGCAGAGAGAGAGGGAAGCAGGGTAACTGCTGAGCAGAGAGCCTGATGTGGGACTCAATCCCAGGACCCTGAGACCATGACCCGAGCCAAAGGCAGAGGCTTAACCTACTGAGCCATCCAGGTGCCCCTCATTGTGGTTTTAATGTTTGTTTCCTTGATGAACAATGATGTTGAATACCCATTTTATGTGTTTAAATGTCATACAGATATCTTCGGTGAAATGTCTGTTCATATATTTTAAAAATTATTTTAATTGGTTGTTTGTTTTGTTTTTGAGCTGTGAAAATACCTTAATGATGTATTTCAGAGATCAGCCATTTTTCATTTTGGTGAAGCCCAGTATTTCTATTTTTTTCTTGTAGGTTTTATGTTTTTGTATGTGAAGATATATGTGTGAGTGTGTGTTTTAACAAATCTTTGCCTATTCCAAGATCTTGTATATTTTCTTCTAGGAGTTTTAAAGTTTTGTGGGTTTTTTTAAAGATTTTTTTAATTTATCTGACAGAGAGAGAGATCACAAGTAGGCAGAGAGGCAGACAGAGGGGGAGGGGGAGCAGGCTCCCTGCTGAGCAGAGAGCCTGATGAGGGACTCCATCCCAGGATCCTGAGATCATGACCTGAGCCGAAGGCAGAGGCTTAACCCGCTGAGCCACCCAGGTACCCCAAGTTTTAAATTTTACCTTTAGGTTTGTGATTGATTTCAAGCTATTTTTTATGTGTATGGTGTGAGGTGAGATTCAAAATTAATTTATTCCAAATGAACATCCATTTGTTTAGGCATCATTTCGTGAAATACGATGCTTTTATCTTTGAGCTGTCTTGACAAAATTGTTGAAAATCAATTCACCCTATAAGTGCAGTTCTATTTTTAGACATTTTATTTTATATTCTAGTGGCCTATATCGCCAGTACCATACTAACTTGGTCACTTTAGATTGCTAGTGAATGGGTGAAATCAAAGTATAATTCTTCCAACTTTGTTATCATTTTAATTTTACTTCATTTCCATATATGTTTTTACTTTCTTGGTTTCATTTCCATATAAATTTCAGCATCATTTGATAACTGACCCAAGAAAACCTACTAGGACTTTGATTGGAATTATTTCAAATCTATAGACCTATTTGCAGATAACTGACCTCTTAAAAATATTGATTTTTCTGGTCCATGAACATGGTATATTTGTTCACTTATTTAGTTCATTTTATTTATCTCAATAATTCTTTGTCGTTTTTAGTGTATAGATCTTAATTTAGAAGCCTGATGCACATCCCATTGCCCTATAGTGATTAAAGATTAAGAGAATGAGAAATTATCAGCAGAAGTTCATAAGAAGGAGCTGCTAGTGATGTAAGGAAAGAGAGATGGGAGAATGATCAAATCGCATTCGAGATAGAATGAGAAAGGATTATTTGGAGACAATGAGTGTAGCCAATTCTTTTAAGATGTTTTAATGTAAAAAGAAGCAGGGAAATGAATTGGTAGCTGGAGGAAGATGTGAAGTCAAAAAGGTTGTTGATTTTTAAGGTGGTCAAAATAGCAGCAGATCTCTGTGTTGTAACGATACAAAGAAAAGGGAGAACTGTTGATTCTGAAGAGAAAAGGATGAATACCTGGAACAGTCTCTTGAGTATGTAGGAGAGCATATAAAAGAGAGCGTGGTCACTGGAGCACAATAAAAAGCTTGGCTTGAGGAAGGAGTGTGGTTTACCCAGAGCAGAAAGAGTGAAGGCAGAGTGTATGGGTACAGGTGCGTACATATGACTAGCTGCGGTGGTAGGAGCTACTGAAGGCCTCTTTTGATTCATTTTCTTATCATGAGATGGGTAGCAAAGCCATCAGCTGTCTTGGAATATGGGGTAGAAGTTTTGGAGATCTAACTAAAGGAGTGTCCTTTAAATTGGATGAATCTATCTTTAAGGAAAAATACCACTACATGGTGACTATTTTTCTCATATCTCAGTAGAAAAATTCAGCATTTTGGCATTTTTATAAATAAATAATATTTTTATTTTGGAAGGGGCAAGGATGGTTTTAATTAAAAATGAGACGTTCCATTAAGATGAATATCATAACTATAAAATAATTCATTCAGTTTGCCTTCTCATGAATTGGAACTCATTTGAGTTCACCTAATGTTAAGAAACAGTAATTGCTTTTTCAGGCCTCTTACAATGGTGGTTAGACCCTATGTAGAAATGAGGAATATGATGGATATAGTTACAGAAGAATTTCATGGAAATTGTAAGATAAAGTCGTAAAATGTAGCCATAGAAACCTTCTGGCTCATCAGATAAAAGCAAACTGAGTCTGAAAGATATCTTTTGGTTTATTCACATTTTATTTGTGGGTTTATTTTCCCAGTTTCCATTCAGTTTAAGATGCTAAGAGTGTAAGTTCTTTTCATTACAACATGAAAATAAGTCCAAGCGACATTCTCCTCTCATGTTATAGCCATGCTTGTATGTGTTGGTGTCTCTGTATGTACGCAGCTATTTTTCCTATTGTTAGCTTTTTTTATTATTGTTAGCTTTTTTTTTTTTCTTTTTCCAGTAAGAAGTTAGTCCCTCCCAAACCAGTGACAAGACTCAAACATATTAAAAAGTTTAGCTGGAGGGCTGGGTGTGAAACACAAACAGCATTCTTTCCCTTACAGAGTTGTTTTGCAAATACATGCACACTTGTTCTTGGCCTCTGGAGATTATAAATATATTGTTACCTAGGAGAGCAGCGATACTCTTTTGGACTTGACTCCACTTTCTTTACATACTTTTCCGTCTTTTAGGAGCCTCGTGCACTTATTTTAAAAATATCATTTAGAATGGATTTAGTGACAGTGCATAAGATCCTTTGATTTTAATTCCCTTTTCTCTTCATCCTAACTAGTAGCGGGAGTTACTGGCATGTTTCAGAAAGCTTACTTGCGTTTGAATACAGTCTAAATCAGTGCAGACCCTTGACTGACTTAATCTTTGCTTGCAAATGACAATGCAGTGAAACCAGAGGAAGGAAAAAAAAAATGACTTCCTTTCGTATTGGAGACCTAATAAGTAGTTAGCCTGACCCAGTTTTCAATAAGAGATTTTCTGATGACCCAACAGGAGTGACTATCTCTAGTCAAAGAAGGGGAGGGTGAATTTAATCTTTCATGCCACTGGAATGGCAGCTGCTCTCAGCTCTCTCTGATTCTGTGAAGGATGGTAAAGATAGAGCTGTTTTTTCGGTATAGGGAGAATTTTCCTTTTGAATATTCCAAACGGGAGACTTGCCCATGTGCCTCAAGAACTAATTGTCTAGGTTCCGTCAGGAATGCAGCAGGAGAGGAGCGTATTTCATGCTTAAGACCAGAGAAGAGCCACGCAATACTCAGTGGATAAAAGGCTTGCAGTCCCAGCTGGGAAAAAGAGTCCCATTATCTCCCAGCTGCATAGACATTCCATACGGCTTGGTTCTGCCTGGATGCACAGCATGCCTGGCTGAGAGCTTGAAACAGAGTTCTGCAGAAAAATTGTAAAGATCCCGAGACATTTCCCTGGTAAGATCTGTAAGTACAAAATTGTGCTGTCTGCTGCAATGAGAATTTTGCTGGGCAAGCTGCAGCTTTTCTTCCTTTCAATGTCTTTGTATTAGCATAACAGGTAAAAGCTGGGTTTGGGGGAGCAGTGACTGCTTTATTTATGCTATGTTTCTATGATGTTGATGCTTAAAATGCATTTATTCCTTGTGAGAGAAAATGTATTGAATCTGTATTCTGGGGAGCTCAGGATCAAACCAGGGAAAGAGAGACTACAGGTACATTTTTCAGTGTTTCACTAGTCTTTGCTGCAGTAAAACTAATGGGCAAGATGGGATGACAGTGCTAATTCTGGTACTTTAGGATGGCTTCACGCCCTTTCTGTAATGGCAAATGGGGAAATGTTATTGCTAATTTTTTTTTTCATTGAAGTGTAGAGGGGTGGGGTTTGCAGTGTCCGACGGATGATTTAAAGGAATGGTTATAAAAAGTTTCCTGGGGGAGGGATTTGGTGAGGGGAGCAGTGTAAGACTGGAGGTCACATGACCCCCCCAAATTTTGTCTGGCATTTTGCTTTTCACCCAGCTTCCAGATAATAGCTTCTGGAGTTTCCATTCACAATAGTTAAGCTTGTCAGTATTAAACTACCCATAATACTTTATGAAAAGTTTCAGAAGTTGATAACTTGGGAACAAAACTTATAAGAGCTCTAAGATTAGCCATGTAGAACCCATTATGTTAATGGAATACTGTCAACTTTGGGGGTTTGGGGAGAAATTGGAATTCATAGTTCTTGCTTCTCCGATTGAAAACTACTTATGTTTAAATAATCAGCATCCTGACTATGTCCTCTGGGAAATATTCACAGAATGACTAAACAGAAGTTATACTGAGAGAAAATAGGGAGAACAGTAGAATTACATAGAATCAATTTGGAAAATGAGGTATTCATAATCTTATCTACAGTGGCAATGTTTTTTAAAAATTTTGTAAGAGAAAGAGCCATGTGTTAAATATTGAGATTCCAGTTTTGAGCAATCTTCATTTATCTGATGGGTTTATCATTATTGTTGTTAAAGGTTTCATCAGTTTATGTGTATTGTATTTTATAAGATATTTAAGCCCACTCTCCTGTGCCCCACCCCCTCTCATACATGAGTAAACCTACACAAATTCTGAAAACAAACATACACAGACACAATACTGACATCATTTGTGTAACAAACAGAAATCCAGAGTCATTTCATCTTTGATGCTTCAGTGATTTTTTTAAAGCAATATCATGGCTATGCAATTCAGAGATTTCAAATATATAAATTTGCAATTTTTATAAGGGTTTCTATGAGGTTATATAAATGCATAACTTATCACATCTTAGCCAAAAAGCTTGTCATTTATAAACGGCACTGCATTACTTCCTTTGAACATTTCTAGTGAAGTGCCAGAATAGTTTGTTCAGTATTCCCTATGTAACTTGCCCTAATGAAAACAAATTCACATTGTCATTTGGAGAATTAATACATATTTGGTCTTAGCTTAGACAAAAAAAAAAAAAAAAAATCAATTATCTTGTGAAAAGAATGTGAGGTATCTTAAGTTGTTTGCATTCTTTTGTGTTTTTGACAAATGAAAATACTCAGTAATACAAAAGTAAGTTTGTACCTTTATATTTTAGTGGAAGGAGGGGGGTTATGAAATATTTATTATTTTTTTCACTTATGTATTTAACATCATATTAATTAGAATGCAGTAACATAAGCTATACTCCTTAAAAATAACTCAAGCTAAATATAAAAGTTCAAAAAAGAAATCTTGTCACCTGTAAAAAACCATCATGATATTTGTAGGCATCCTATGCCAAAATTCAAATAACAAAATGAGAGGGAGAGACTTTAGAAGAATGCTTTCTTATCATACATTTTTGTTTGGTTTTGGCAGATAAGTATTTAGATAATGTGATCAGTGATAGATACATTCTTTTAAAAGAAGATGATCTTACCTTATTCTTTAAAAAAAAGTATTAAATTTATTTTATATTTGGATTAAATAGAAAAAAATAGAGCTGATATGAAACTGAAGAATTTGCTGAATTTCAGGTATTTGTTTCCCACCCCCCCCCAAAAAAGGGATATTAGGTCCATAAAAATAACACATGAATTAAGAACAAAAATTAAGAAAATATTAGTAGTTTGAGGTCACCATTTTTACGATTCATATTTAAATATCAAGCAATCTCTTGTAAGTCTTTGTTGTGATAGTTAAAGAAATTTAACTTTATGTACTTTATGGCTATTTTCCTTACATACACCACCTGAACCTCAATTATATTATCAGTTTTACATTATTGAGATTTATAGTATTTACATTCTGGCTTAATTCACACAGTCTTAGTTAGACTTACTTGGAATTTGAAAAAAAAAATCAGTCCTTACCAATTACTTACTATTCAATTCATCACTCCTGTATTCTTAATTTTGAAATATTTCTTGGATTGTTAGATTTCACTGAGAAGTAGTACCCCTCCACTAAAGAAACAGTCATAGATGCTATATTTTCTATGTGCCTACATAGAACATCTTCTTTTTTTGCCTTATACATGGAAGACACATTAATCTTCTTGAATCAAACATATTTTTCCCCTTTAAAAACTTGTAAATATTTGTAAACAATGCTGGAGATTCTTCCCATACTGAATGTTGGTGTCCATTGGTTATTAGGTATGTCTGAAATTTCCATCCTTGAATATAAGTTGCTCTTTTTGATGTATGTCCACATGATTCTTTTGGGATTTGTTTGTTTGTTGGGTTTTTTGTTTTGTTTTGTTTTGTTTTCTTTGTTTTTTGCCATAGTATATTCTAGAGTTAGACAGTCTTCATCAAATTTGCTTAAATATGATGTACTGCATTGATTTGAGATTTTTATATTTCAATTTTATTGTTGTTACACTCTGTATTTCATTTTTTTATTGTTATTTTATTACGTTTTCCTTTTCTTCTGTATCACCACTTATGAGCATGTTGGATATCATTTGTCTGTCTTCCATATCTATCATTTTATCCAAATTTATTTTTAATTTTATACTTTTTCAGTTCATTTTGATTTTCTTTTTAAAAATGTACATGGAGGGGCACCTGGGTAGCTCAGTGGGTTGGGGCCTCTGCCTTCAGCTCAGGTCATGATTCCAGAGTCATGGGATCGAGCCCCGCATTGGGCTCTTTGCTCAGCCGGGAGCCTGCTTCCCCCTCTCTTTCTGCCTGCCTCTCTGCCTACTTGTGATCTATGTCTGTCAAATAAATAAAAATAAAATCTTTAAAGAAAATGTACATGGAAAGATTATGTTTTAGAGATATTTAATCTATAGAAGAGTAATTGTCTAGCACTTTGTTCAAACTGTGGCTGATTCTTCTTGAGATTTACATTTTTAACTGTGTTTCTTTTAGGTTTTTTCCCTTCTATCATTTTATTAAAAAATGTATGCGTGAGGGATGAACAAAGAAAGCACAGAGGATTTTTAGGTGAAACAATCTGTGTGATACTGTCATGGCAGATACATGTCACTATGTATTTGTCTAAACCCACAGAATATATAATATCAAGAATGAATCCTGGTATGAACTATGAACTTGGGGTGATAGTTATGTATCAGTGTAGGTTCTTTGATTATAACAAATTATAAAACCGTGTACACTGTATTGGTGATGTTAATCATAAGGGAAGCTGTGCATGTATGGGGGCAAGGAGTATAATGTATCAGATTTGGGGGAAATCTGTATCCTCCTAAAAGTAAATGAAGGAGAAGGTACTTGTCAGCTTTCCTATATGCCTCCACCCACCCACTTCATGTAGGTCCGTGTTTTTGTTTTTGATTTTTTAGTATTTGGCAGGAGTGGAAATGTGCTTCAGAATCTATGTTGTGTTTGCAAGCATTTTTATTAAAGACAGAAGGCTTTTTATTTTGATTTTGTATCCCACCAACATCACTGTGTTTTTCTTTCTCTTTGCTTTTTCTGTATATCAAGAGAGGAATTAAAATCTCTTTACTTAATGAACTTCAAATAAAAATCTTTCAGTTTGGGAGAATTATCTTAAATAAAAATTTCATTAGAAAATGAAATTATTCCCATTATTCATATTGAAAAGATCTATTCTAGTCAAAATTGAGTATGTACTATATAATACTTAATGTGATGAAGGTGTAACACAGGGCATATTAGGGAAGACGAAAAAGCAGAGTCAGTCATTGGACACTCTTTAGTTATTCTTTTATTTATTATTTTATTATTATTATATTTTCATTTTTTATTCTTCTATTTTTCATTCTCCTATCAGTCTTTAACACTGAAGTCTATTGCCTACTTAACTATCTTGCAAAGAATCTTAGAGTAATGTAGAGTGAATTTGGGTCCTAGTAACATGAATCAAAATTAGGAGTCTCAAATATTTTATGGTCTATGGTGAACATAAAATTTATACATAACAACCTTCCAATTAAATGAATACATGAATAAAATTACTTAGACATTAAGATTTTTAAAGAAGCCATGAGAGAGTCATGTATCCTATGAAGTACAAAACAATCTTAACTAGTAAAAGAAGTTCCATTCTCTGGAGTGTGTATAAAGTGACACCATGATTCTGGAAGCAGGCCTCTTGTGATGAAGGGCTACCTACCATCTATATACTTGCTCTTCTCTACATTTGGCACAGTATACCTTTATGGTTTAGAGCAAGTAACAGCCTCTCTGTACCTCCATTTCCCATCCACAATGGGGATAATAGTAGAATTGATTTCATTGTAATAGCAAGAGAAATAAGTAGGTTAATGTGTAAAAGTACCTTCAAGAAAGCCTTGAAATTAATAAGCACTCTTTATGTTAGTTATTTGATCATTTTTATATTAGTGTTACTATTACAACATTTTGTCTATGAGACTTGGGATTGATTGGGAAAAATAATATAAAACAATGAAAAAAATAAAAACTATAATCATCTTCTAATCAATTATAATGAGTATTTAGTAGAGAATTAAATTTGGAGGTGTAAATTGTAGTTAGATATGAAAATGGAGCTCAGGGAATCTTGTGAGAAGATTCAGAAATGCTGGTCCTCAGATTCACATAGCCTAAAAATAGAAATGATAGTTTCTTCATGCAATAAACAATCAGAGCTGATCAAGAAAAATAGTTCATTTAGTTTTCTGACTATAAAAATAATATACAGGGGCGCCTGGGTGGCTCAGTGGGTTAAGCCTCTGCCTTCAGCTCAAGTCATGATCCCAGGGTCCTGGGATCGAGCCCCACATTAGGCTCTCCACTCGGCGGGGAGCCTTCTTCTCCCTCTCTCTCTGCCTGCCTCTCTGCCTACTTGTGGTCTCTCTCTCGCTTTGTCACTCTCTGCCTGCCTCCCTCTACTTGTGGTCTCTCTCTCGCTTTGTCAAATAAATAAATAAAATCTTTAAAAAATATATATATACAGAAAAACAGAAGAAAATAATAAGCCATAATTCCTTTCGCCAAAGAAAACTATCACAAAATACTTGTGAATTTCTTTTGTTGTTAATGGTTTTGATTTTTCTTTTTTTTTTAATTAAAATTTTAATATCCTAAAAAAGTACTGTGTGAACCTGGAAACAACAATAAAATTTGAACCTATAGGAAAAATACTAAAATAAAAAATTAATATCTTCCCACATATTTCTAATCCCACTTCCCAGAGATATTTTCAACAGTTTATTTTATTATGTTTATTATTTATTGTCTTTTATTGGATTTAGTAAGCATTCAATATTCATCTCTTCCAACTTTTACTATCTTAAAAATTAGATAATCTGTTACATTTCAGTGAGCATAAATACTTAAACATAAAATAAATCTTTGTATTTTCCAAAAAAAGCTAAAAATAATATATATCCTTTCACAAACACAACAATGGCTTGTTTGAATTTCCTCCAAGATATTCCTGCCAACGTCCATATTTCTTTTATTTTTACTTTGTTTTTAAATTTCTCTTAATATTTTATCAATATTAAATTTATGATGTTTTTCTGAGTTATTTATTAACCATTTCTTCTTACTACAGACATACATCTTGTGGGTTCATTTCCTGTCTACTGAAGACCATTTAAAGATCATTATAGAAACAGTCTTAAATTCTCTTACAGTTTACCTTCTAAAATTACTTACTTTTCTCACATTTTAAAATAATAATGCAGTTGGTTACAGAACTCCAGGATGACCAATAATTTTTTTCTCGGCATTTTTTGCATATTTTGTTCGTTGCTCTTCTGGAATAGAATTTTGCTCATGAGAAGACTGCTCATAGTCTAACTATAACATCTTTGAAGATATATTTGTCTTTCATTCTGGTAGAATTTAAAAATTTCTCTTTGCAATGATGTCTTTGGGTTCATTACAATGTGTGTAGGTGTGGATTTGTTTTAAATTTATACCACTCTGGCCTCTACAAGCTCCTAAATCTGCCTAACTTCAATTTTGAAAAATTCTCAGCTACTATATATTTACTTTTATCCCTTTTCCATCTTTACTTTCTCTAAGATGCTCATTAAGTATTTAAAACTTCTTCTGTTCTTCTTTGTCTTATTTTATATATTTTTATATTCTGCTTTTTTATGTTTCACTCTGTGTGATTTCCTGTCATATGTATTTCATAAATTTATTTTTCTTTTCAGAAAATATTTTTTGATTTCTGTAATTTCTATTACTTATCTTAAAAATTATCTTATTTTAAAGTTGATTTTTGGTTAGTCAATTCGTTTTAGTTTTTTTCAGGGACAAATTACTTCATTATTTGTGTTTGCCGAGTCTTCCTCATGGCTATTTATTCCTTTTGATGTTTGTAATCTTTTTTTTATGAAGACCCACCTTTAGCAGTTGTTGATTCCTATGAGAGACCAGCATTATCACAGTTGAAGATGCTTCTCTACAGCATTTTTTCACTTTTGCCTCTAGATTTGCTCTATAATTTCCCCATTTTGTACTAGCTTCTATGGTAATTTTTGGCCTAAAATTATCTTAACATGCAGAGAGTATAAATTTAGGCCCTACAACCAAACTTGTCAAAAACTTGATTTTCAGCCTATCTCTGGAAGACCCTTTCTTTCCAGCAGATAAGCAGAATCCTTTAAAGTCCCATGTTTTGTGGAGGGTCCTCTTTTCCTTGGTTTATTCCAGCTCCTTTTGAGTTGCCTCCTTATTTGGGGTCCTCACCAATCTAACTTTGAGTTTCCTCTTCATTTTGGGTCCCTGACAATTTATCTTTCTTGTTTACAACCTTAATTATGAATATTTTAAAGTATTCTTATATAACATTCTCTGTCTCTATGGTAGAATCTTTCTGCATCATATTGCATAGTATCATATACTGCATACATACATGCATGTATACATACATGTTCACTGCAGTTTTCCTCATCTGCTTCCCACCAAAAAGAAGGTCATCAAGTTTTCTGGTTTGCTGATACTTTATTTTTTTCCTGGTATTCTTACAATTTCATATATTTCCTTTGCTGTGTTTTCTGTCAGTTTAGTGGTGCTTTAGAGGTCAAGGCATAAACTCACTCCAAAATCGTGAACCACAAGTTAATTATGGAGTTAAAATAAGATTTTTCACAGAAATCAAAGATACTTTTCCTTAATTCTTAAGTTATTCACTAGTCAATTGTATATGTCTTTCCATTGTTTCCATTCAAACAATTTAATTTACCAAAGTACTGAAGTGCTGTTTTAGTCTGAAAGGACAGTTCATTTGATGAGACAGTATGCTAGGAAACACTCTAGATGTAGTTAGAACTGGCCAATTTGTGTTGTTTACATATTCTCTAAGAATGGTAGCTATATTAATTGCTATGTTTAATGGTGTACAAGTTCTTAAAATGTAGAGGAAATTATTCAAAATGTTTGTCAGCACAGTAATTCCTTTTTTTTTTCCCCTTTGGACAGAGAGAGACATAGCGATGGAGGTAACAGAATCCGGAGGGGTAGGGGGTGTTGGAGAGGGAGAAGCAGGCTTCTGGCAGAGCAAGGAACCTGGTGCACGGCTCCATGTGGGGCTCCATCCCAGGACTCTAGGATTAAGACCTGAGCCGAAGGCAGATGCTTAACAACTGAGCCACCCAGGCGCCATTTTTTCTTTTTTTAAAAGATTTTATGAGCACAGTAATTCCTAATAACACATTAAACCAAGTGCTTAAACAGACCACTCTTCCTTTAGATGACTTCTGTTGATTAAAAGTAAGAATTTTGGATGAATTTTTTATAAGTGTTCTTTTAAGGATGGGAGGAGAAACTAAAATAAGACATTCTGTAAAGTTCCTAGTAATTTATCACCCTTGTTTGTAAGAGGCCAATATGGACATTTTATTTTCAGTGATTTTATTTGTCCATTATTTCAAAGTTTAATTGATCTGGCTTCTCTTACATTTGTATGATAAAGGGGTTGTATAAGGAGATTTTTGTAGTATCTTTGTAAATATCAGGAGTATAATATACTTGTTGGAATAGAGCTCTTAGCAAAAGAACATAATTTTCCTCTTTTAGCACCTGTCAAAGTCCTCCAATCAGTAAAGAGCAATAAATGAAAGAGAAGGTCAGAAATCAGACATGCTGCTAATTTTGTCAGCTGATATAAGAATAAATTAAAGAAGGTCCTTAAAGTTTTGTTGGGATGAAAAGGTTACAATTACTCAAGTGTTGATAGAAAGTAATTTTTTGAAGATAATTTTTTTTACAGAATAACATGAAGATATTTTCTAGGTATTTACTGTTAGTCAGCAAATTCTTAAACATGCTTAATTGTGAATATGTGGCGCTAACAGATAAGCTAATTCTGACATTCCTATTTATAAGTTAACACAAAAGTGTGTATTCAAGGATTCTCTTTATTTACTTTCTTTTCAGTGTTCCAAGATTCATTGTTTGTGCACCACACCCAGTGCTCCATGCAATATGTCTCATCCTTAATACCCACCATGAGGCTCACCCAACCCTCCACCCCCCTCCCCTCTCATACCCTCAGTTTGTTTCTCAGAGTCCACAGTCTCTCATGGTTTGTCTCCCCCTCTGATTTCCCCCAACTCACTTCTCCTCTCCTTCTCCCAATGTCCTCCACGTTATTGCTTATGCTCCACAAGTAAGTGAAACCATATGATAATTGACTATCTCTGCTTGACTTATTTCACTCAGCACAATCTCCTCCAGAAGATATTTGAAAATGACACTACAAACAACTGATATCCAAGGATTCTCTTTAAATTAGCATAGTGGTGGGCACCTGGGTGGCTCAGTCCTTAAGCGGCTGCCTTCCACTCAGTTCATGATCTCAGGACCCTGGGATCCAGGCCGGGCTCCAGGCCGGGCTCCCTGCTCAGCGGGAAGCCTGCTTCTCCCTCTCCTGCTCCCCCTGCTTGTGTTCCCTCTCTCTCTGTGTCTCTCTCTGCCAAATAAATAAATAAATCTTTTTAAAAATATTAGCGTAGTAGTTGTAATATATGTATTTTTCAGAGGTGAGTGCCTACTTTAAGTTGATATTTTGTGCAAACTGTGTCTGTGCAAACTGTCTGTGTCTATCCAAAACTTCTAGTTAATTTAGATGAATAATTTAACATACTTAATTACCAATATTAATATTATAACTAAATAAAATGTACTAGCAATAAAACAATAGTAGAAGTAATTTGAAAGTTTAATTAAATAACCTCTCAGAGCACCAAAATTCATTAATTTCATCTTATAGATGATTGAAAAATGTGATACATAGTGTTATTACCCCTCTTATAAACACAGTTTCAGAGGGTTTTTCTTAGCTTTTTAAAAAATACTTGGTATTCACAGAAGTTTGAGTCATATATTTTGACTTGTTTCATTAACTGTGGTTGTGCTCTGTGCCAGAGTCTAAGTTCTTGAAAGCTTGGACCTTGGCTGATTCCTCTTTGTATATCCAGTGCCCGTTCATAGTAGACAGCGGTCCCCACTAATATCTTAATTCCACAAATGTTGCCTGAATACTTACTGTGAGATTGATGCCATTCCAGGCATGGGGATGTTTAACTCTGAATAAGATTGAGAAGAGTTCTGCTATTGTGAAGTTAAAATTTTAATATGTGTTCTTGAACTCAGTTAAGCATTCATCTCTTCCAGTTGGTGGCTAATATTGTTAATTTTATATCTTATTTGAGAAGTGAGCGTTAGAAGTTAATAAATTATCTGATTCCAAGATAATTTTTTAAAAATAAAATATTGTGATATAGTGAGAAATAGCAAAGGACTACATTAAAAGGTATATGTACTTGCTTGGAATAATAATTATCCCTCAGTTGTGATAAATATAAATATAGACGTATTCTAGGTTATGAAAAGGACTCGTAATCTGCCTAAAAAAGAGTAGATTAATGGAAAGTAGCATCTCATGTTATATATATGTCCACATAATTGTCTAATCACATATCCTGTCTCCTTTGCCTGAATGTTATTCATTTTCATCAAGTAAGTAATACTTATGGACTTACTGAGATGATGAAATCTGTTCAGAATTTGCAAACTGCATCAAATCCTTAAGTAACTTTGGAAAATTATATAGCAAGTAAAGAAAATAAAAGACAAACGTCATTTATTTATTTATTTAAATTATTTTTATTGAAGCAGAATTAACATACAATGTTATATTAGTTTCAGGTATACAACATATTGATTTAGAAATTACATACATTACTCAGTGCTCATCACAATAAGTATAGTCACCGTCTGTCACCAAACTGTCATCACAATATTATCAACTATATTCTCTAAGCTGACTTTTTCATCTCTGTGAGTATGTTGTTGTATAACTAGAAGTTTTTCCTTCTTAATCCCCTTTATCTGTTTTACCTGTCCACCTACCCATCTCCCCTCCAGCAACTGCCAGATTGTTCTCTGTATTCAAAAGTTTGTTTTGTGTGTTTGTTTCTTTGTTCATTTGTATTTTAGATTTCACATGTAAGTGAAATTGTATGGTATTTGTCTTTCTCTATCGGACTTGCTTTACTTAGCATAATACCCTCTCTAGGTCCATCCATGTTGTCACAAATGGCAAGATTTGATTCTTCTATTATGGCTGAGTAATACTGCAAAGTGTGTGTGTGTGGGGTGTGTGTGTGTGTGTGTGTGTGTGTGTGTGTGTGCGTGTGTGTGCGTGTGTGTGCGTGATCACATCTTTATCCATTTAACTATTGATAGATACTTGGGTTCCTTCTTTATCCTGGCCATTGTAAATAATGCTACTATAAAAATAGGGGTGTATGTATCTTTTCAAATTAGTGTTTCTGCTTTCTTTGGGTAAATATCCAGTTGTGGGACTAACTGGATCAAGAATATAATTTATTTTAATCCTTCTTTTAGTTTGAGAAAGTTATATGTCTTTATTATGCAAAATTTGGAAAATGCAGAAAAATTACTGATTATCTTATCAAGCTATGGCATCCTTTCAGTCATTTTTGTGATTGTGTGTATAAAATACAACTTTGGGGTACATCTATATGTTTTGTTTTGTTCTTGTTACTTAATGTACTATGAACATTTTCAAATTTCATAAGTATTCTCTGAAATCTGAGGGATATTCACCAGATGGGTATGCCATAAATTTTCACAAACCAATGATGTATCATCGGATAGTTAGTTTTTTAGAATTATTTACTACTTATGAAAATATTATGATGCCTACCTATATCCTTGTATCTAAATATTTTATATACATCTCTGCTTATATTTAAAAAATAAATCCACAGTATTAAAATTTCAGTGTTAAATGGTATGTATTATTTTAAAGGTGACAGTGTGTATATTACTTAATATACACACTTGGGGAAGTGTCCTTGGGGAAGACAGTTCCATCTCTACTTCCAGGAAGCTGAATTCCCATTGCCACATACTTGTAAAGAGTACGTGTGTATATCATGAGTACTCTCCAATTGGATTGGCAAAACAAACACACAAATAAACTCCATTCCAATATTGCTCTAAATCACCCTTTTTCCATAAATATGGTCTGAATATTTCATGAATGTTCATGAAACACTTGTATCTGCTCCTTTTATTAAGGTCAGCCCATATCATTTGTCCTTTTTTCCATTGGTATTGTACATTTTTTCTTTTTTTCTTTTGCTCAAGAAGTTCATCATACATCTAGAAGATCATATTTATTTTTCACACATTTCAAACTTTTTTCTAAGTTTATAATATAATTAAATTTTAGGCATGAAACCTTGTAAAATGTGTGAAATAATATCTGAACCTCAGTTTCTATGTGTATACAGTAGCCTGGCTTCCACAAAGCCAAAGAACTACATGAAAACTGAATGAGTTAATGTGCCCAAATATGTTTTTGTAATGGTGACATACAACTACTGATACTGATACTGATACTATTACTCTTCTCAGTCTTATTAAATTAAATCATTATTTAATATTAATTGTTATTAAGTCATAAAATCTAAATGAATAAATTTGATGTTACTAAGGAAAGAGACTGTGTTTTCAACTTTATAGTTCCAGCACCTCACAGTATCTGGCATGTGGTGGGTACTTAACAAATGCTTGCTCTAATGAATGTAGATTCTAAATATACTAGAGAAGCATTAAATTAAAGATATTTGTGCTTATTCCAAACATGCTGTTACAGTGTCATCTAAATCTAATAGTGTCAAAAATAAGATACATTAAAATGATAATTAATGTTAAATTTATGTCTCTGCCCTTGGCAGCCACTATAATCTAGTCCACGATGAAGCAATCAGAAAATTAAAGTAGTTATTTATTATATAACTACAAATTGTATTTGACCCATCTTTGGAGTTGATGTGTGTTGTGATCTTTCAGGGATTTGGCCTATTAGGATAATTCAGAAGTGCATATAGGTACTAGAAAATATTTTGAGGTTTTACCTGTAATTTTAAATATCTCTGGATCTGGCAACAATTTATAAATTTACAGAGAGACAGACTGTATATGTGAGGTGTGTGATAATTTCTTTTTCAGATATCTCAAAGAATATGAGATTCATAATTGGCTTCTCCAGATGCGCAGAAGAACTTATTTTTGTGTTAACCTGCATTTAACTTAGTATAACTTATTATGTTCATATATGATGCTATTATTTTTTCTCAGTGTGATGCTATTTTATTTTGAAGAAAAACAATGAGATGTTTGGCTTTGCCAAACAGCATTTGAGGAATAAATTTTTGTTTGATTTGGACCTGAATATATTCATTTGTTTGGCATATTTAATAAAATAAAAGCCATCAAATAAACTTATTTTATTTCTGTTTAGATTCAGGGCATTTATAAATCAGGCTATACTGCAGTAAAAAATAACCTCTAAATCTTTCATTTTTTTCTTTCCTTTTTTTTTTTAAACAAGAGCTCTTTCTCATTTTACTCAATGACTTATATTCAGGAAATGTCAATATAATCTACTTTAAGCAAAGGGAGCACAGACAACAAATAAAAATCAAATATTATTATATGCATGTTACTAAGTGCTCTTTTTACACATTGTTTTTTGTCTTCCAGGCTTATTTAGATATAACTGACATATAATATGTTTTTTTAAGGTATACAACATAATAATTTGATAAATGTGTATTTTTAAAAAATGATTACCATAATGAAGTTAGTGAACACATCCATCACCTCACATTATCACATTTGTTTTTCTTTTTTTATAGTGAGAACTTGTAAGCTCTACTCTTCTGACAACTTTCATATATACAATATACAGTATTGTTAACTATAGTCACCATGCAGAGCATTACATCCCCAGAACTTATTTATCCTGTAACTGGAAGCTGGTCCCTTTTGACCACTGTCTGCCATCTCCCCCCACCTCCACCCTCACACCCTTCCCTGGCACCTCTCATCTGCTCTCTGTTTCTGTGTGTTAGGTTATTAATTCCATAAGTGAGATTATACAGTATTTGTCTCTCCTTCTCTGTTTTAGTTCACTTAGTATAAGGCCCTCAAATTTCATTCATGTTGTCACAAATGGCAGAATTTCTTTCTTTTTATGGCTGGAAGATATTCCAATGTTTCTGTTTGTTGTGTATGTGTATGTGTATGTTTGTTTATACACATACCACATTTTCTTTCTACATTAACTCTTTGTTGAATATAGGTTGTTTCCATGTCTTAGCTATCATAAATAATGTTAATAATGTTACCGTGACTATTAGGAAACATATCTCTTTAAGACAGTGATTTAACTTCCTTCAGATATATACTCAACACTGGAATGGCTGGATTATATGGAAGCCCTGTTTTAAATTTTTTGAGGAGTGCTCATGTTGTTTTTCATAGTGACTGTACCAATATACAGTCCCACCAACAGTGTACAGAGGGAAACAACCCCTATATCTTACGGAGTTTGAATCCACAAAGATTTCTCATTGTGCATCTCTAAGGAAACTATGCTTGAGGAGGAAGTTCAGTGTTAAATTTCATATAAATAAGCTCTTCCACAATTACAGAAAAGAGAATTCTAGTGTCTTACAGTGGCAGTTAAATGCTTCTACCCAGAGGTGTTAGATATTACTTGAATTCACATTTAATTGGCTGAAGCAAATCACTCAGGGGGAATGAAAAACTGAAATCACGTACATATTTGAAAAGAGGAGAGTAAGAAACATTGGTGAGTAGCAGCAATACTTCCCACTTTGAATTTGCTTATAAGAAATTCTCTGCCTGGCCCATTTGCTCACTAACTTCAGTTGTGCTAAGCAGTCTCACTCAGTACTTGAGGTAACTTTTTCATTTTGTTTTATTGAGATGTGTTTTTACTCTTTGTACATGTTGAGGAATGAGTATAGTGTGTGATCAACTTTTCTTTGTCTGCTATGCACTAATCAGCACTAATTGCATTTTCACTCATTGATTCACACAGGCGGTAACTATTTATCCAGATCATCTATCCACCAAGTCCAAGACTTTGTTTGGAGTATCATGGTTTAGAGAAACATGCCTTGTACTCCTGAATCATAGAGCATTTCAGGGAGATATATTTGAATTAAATCATCAGTTAAAGTATCACCTGTGTCTGCTTTCCAGAAGAGCAGCTACATGGTGCTGTAAGAACCTAAATTGATCAAGTAAGGAAAGCCAGGAAAAACTTCCATGGGTGAGTGCTGACTAGGTGTTGACTATGTGGATGTGAGGGGGAAAAGTTCATGTAGAAGGAAGAGCAGATGAGTGGAAGAGGCACGGCGGGGATGAGAGACAGAAAAATTCGGGGTTGAGTTCTAGGAGGATCAAAGGTCCAGGTGCTAGAGGAAGCTGGAGAAGTGGACTAGAAACTAACCAAGAGGTTTTGTACCTCATGTAAAGACTTTGAATATTCTTCCTAAAAAAAAAAAAAAAAAGAGGAACTATTGAAAACTATTGAGAATGAAGTAATATCATCAGATTTAGATATTGAAATAATCATCCTGGGTACAATGTGAGAAACTTGATCTTTCATTATTCAAATATTTGGCATCAGGTAGATATGGAAGTCAAGAAGGAATGGCATAGGCAGGGGAGAGAATAGCCACCTGGTTTTTTTCTCCTTTAATAATAAAGCAAACCTTGTTTTGAATTTCACAAATTCTGAAATTTGGTTGTTTGTTCCACATGTTAGCTTTTTCACACAATGGTCAATTATAACATTTGAAGAAAAAAAAAGGAAAATAACAGTTTACTAATTTTTAAATTTTTCTTTTTTTTCCCAATAGTCTCCACACCTAGTGTGGAGCCCAGTGTGGGGCTCAAACTCACAACCCTGAGATCAAGACCTGAGCTGAGATCAAGAGTCAGATGCCTAATTGACTGAGGCACCCAGGTGCTCCAAGTTTACTAATTTTTTAAATATAGGTCCAAAGTAGGAAGTTCATAAAATATATAAAATAACAATCAAATAATACATCTTCTTGAAAATTACTCCAGAATATTTCCTTAAACTTTAATGTTTTATGGATAACAAGAGTTGTAGTATTTTCATTCTAAGCTAAAATTGTATTAACATTTCCTAGACATGTGAGATTCTCACCGTGGTAGATAATCTTTCAGGATGGTCACCATGTATGTATATGCCATCCCTCCTTTTTTTTTTTTTTTAAAGATTTTATTTATTTATTTGACAGACAGAGATCACAAGTAGGCAGAGAGGCAGGCAGAGAGAGAGGAGGAAGCAGGCTCCCCACTGAGCAGAGAGCCCGATGCAGGGCTCGATCCCAGGACCCTGGGATCATGACCTGAGCTGAAGGCAGAGGCTTTAACCCATTGAGCCTCCCAGGTGCCCCACCATCCCTCCTTTTAAGAAGTGGTGTCTTTTATCTTCCCCTTGACTTTGCTTTGAACTCATGACTTACTCTGACCAAAAGTGGAAATGAAACCATGCCAATTCTTAGTCTTTGAGCAACCAGACAGTTCTGCTTGTATCTGAACATGGTGGTATATGAAGTCATGGTATCTGTAAGAATGAGTGTCACTAGAATCCCTAAATAATGAAATACTATACATAGAGAGAGGGTGCTTGAAAGAGAAATGTTTGCTCCCCAGCTAAGAATCTGTGCTGAAGCTTAGAGAGCTTTTCTTGGATCTTCCAATCCAGTTGCAGTGTCAGTGATCCAAAGAACCATCTAGTGAACCCACAGAATTCTGAGAAATAATGAATTGTTTTAACCACCAATTTTTGATGTGGTTTGTTATGGAGCATTAAATAAGTGAAACAGTTACAATCACTTAGTTAATTTTTACAAGGAAAATAAAATGCTATGGAGTATCTTCAAGATTCCTGTTTTGTACATTGCAGATCCCTAATTTATATGTCCTTATTAAATAAAAAACATATGCCAAGATTTGGGACACCCAGGTGGCTCAGTCAGTTAAACGACTGCCTTTGGCTTGGGTCATGATCTCCAGATCCTAGTCTTGAGTCCTGTGTCAGGCTCCTTGCTCATCAGGGAGTCTGCTTCTTTCTGTCTCTCTCTCTCTGTCTCTGTGTGTGTGTCTATCTCTCTGCCCTTCTGTCTCTCCTCCCTACTAGTTCTCTGTTAGATTCATTTTCACCTTGATGTGTATTATATGTGCAGAGTTGGTTAGAACTTGAACCAAGACAAAAATACAAGATATGTATGCTATTTTTGGGCTTTGAGGTGGGTTGCAGGAAGAACAATAAAGCAGTTTCACAAATACCCATATACTTAGGTCAAGAATATGGAGAACTTTTTTTTTTCATTCTTGAAAATCTTTATAATTTTCTTAAGTGATTTCTTTAAAATACTGTGGACTTGAGTGTTATTTTCTTATCAGGTTGTAAATATTGTTTATTAGAAGTTTCTCTAATGAGCATCATGTATTTCTCTGAGCTCATAGAACAATTTAGAGGTAAAAATATAACCAGAAAATTCATATTTTTAAGCATAATTTTATTGTTACAATGCATATTACCATGTGGATTTTTGTTTTGTGTCATGATTATTTTGTTTTGCTAATATATATCATCATGGTCACTAATGATGATAATAATAAAACTGCACTGATTTCCTCAAGTGTTATCTTATTAGTAGGTAAGAGAAACGCAGTTGACCTGGTTAATAAACAGGTACTTTACAGATGAAAGCCAGGGAAATGACTATCATATATCTTTGTTGCTTTAAAATCATACCCATGGCATTTCTATTTCCCTAAAAGCTCCATTGTTCATTTGAAAACTAAACATTAAATTGATTTGATTCTCTATATAATTATGATGTGACTGCATATTTATTCATACCAAATTTAAGAACGTTCATTTGCAGTTTCCATTCATGTAGATGTCAAAAATGCCACTTTTTATTTTGTATATTGTGAGAGGGCAAAATAAATAACCTTTCCTGCTTAAAATTAGATTGCTTTTTAAATATGTCATTAATCATATTTTAGACTTTAAAAGATCAAAATGAAATGGCCCAGAATTTTAAATTTTCCTGAGTGATAAACACTGAGCAGTTTAGTAATGTCTGACCATGCTCCAGGTGCGTTGGCGAATTTCTGAAGATGGTGCACTTCTCTGTTCTATAGTCTTTCAGTTTTTATATTAGGTACTAATGTGTGTAATTAGCCTGATTTCAGAGTTGTGACCCCTAAGGTAGAGAAGTATTTATAAGAGTTGTGGTCCAGCCACATGAGAGTAATATGAAATGGATATGGAATTAATTGAGCTGTAAACAGTTTGCTGAACAAAGTTAGCTGCTACCTGGGTCAGGGATTGCAAAATTGAATCACAAGAAGCTATTTAAGTTTAACTAGGACCCGCAAAAATCCACCTCCCTCTAAAGGGTTTAAACTTGAAGTCTCCAGTTGTTATAGTAGATATAATTATAATTAAGGTTCAGTGTGTCTGTGAGCGTTATACAAAAAAATCACCTGAGACATAGTAGGTTCCCAGTCCTCAAATTTCTGCCCCCACCCCAAAAGTTTTAATTCATTTGATGTGGTGAAACTCCTTAGAGGGTAAAAGTCTTTCTGTACTGGAAGTTTTAGGATGAAATATAGACAGTGACATAAATAAAACCCATAGTATTCATGGGTTTTGAGTTAAACTTAGAATTTAAGTTTTAGAATTAAGTCTGTGCTAATTAGAACCATTTCTGTGTATGTGTATAAAATGCCTGTAATACTTAAAACTCTGAAGGAGCCTCTGCTCCTTTGTAATAAATAACTGACCAAAACATAACAGTTTAAATCAAAAATTATTTTCAAATTACTAATTATTATTTTTAAAAGTTTAGAAATATTTAGAAGTTAATATTTACTATTTTGTGAGGGTAATATACAAGATTTAAATTCTTAGAAGTATTTTCCTTGTTAGAGTCCTAAAGTTGATTGGTCAGACATTTAAAACACTCAGGAAAACAGAATAATTCAATTTTATAAATAACATTCAAAATATTAAAGAAATTGTAATAAACTAAGTTGTCAGTGAGCCTGGTTGTTTATATTTCATCTATTCAAATTGAAATAATTGAATATTAATCATGGAAAAAGTGAAGTTTTTTCTTATTTGACTAACATTATAAAAGTATAGCCATATAAATTAAGCTTAACATTTTAAGAAGAAAATAGCATTACATGAAACTCAGTAAAGTAGGTATTAATTTAAAGTCCTTACTGAGCACTGAAACCCTGAGTTCTATGGAAATAAAGGGACTTGCCCAAGACTACAGAGCAGACACTGAGACTCCGATTTTAATATGTGAATCCAGTGGCTGTGGTTTCCATATTCATTCTAAAAGAAAGTTAGCTTTTAATAGACGTGGGCAAAATTTTAGAGTAAAATAATGTCATGTCCTGAAACAATCTGTAATCTTCTATTGTTAATTTTCTTGTTTAAAACCTGTCAAAGTCAAAAGAAAATAAACCTACATTAAAAGAAGTACATTAAAAGAAGTCATAATACTGTAAGATATTATCTGACATTGTTTTTCTCTTCCCAGTTAAAAAAGAAGTTTATCTTCTTGGATATGATTTTTAACTCAAAACAGAACCAGCAGTTCTGCTGCTCTTGACTTTTTAAAACAGCATAACTATTTTGGGTCTATATTCACACTATATTCTTCTTTAGAATGTATAATAATTCATTTTACATGATGTATTGACCCTTGAACAGATTTGAAAAGAGGATCTGAGTAATATCTACAAAAATGGTATCTTTTTTTATTCTCTTCCATTTACCAATTTTGTTGATTCTGTGATCTAAATCTAAATGGAAAGCAAATGTACCTATATTTCTATTCATATGTACACACATGCTTTGTATTTTTACACACCTGTATCAACTTCTTGACAAAGGAACTACAGATTCAAAAATTGTTAATGCCTCTTCTCACTCTTCCCCTTTAATATAATTTTTTACATGTTAAATGATTTTCGTATATTTCTTTTCCACACAGGTCCTTTATGGCTATTTTCAAGAATAGGTCAATTTTAAACTACCAATGGCTGGTATTTCAAAATTGTTGTAGCACTTTTATTTAGCTTTTATGTCACCCTTGGTTATTTTACATGGCCAAAAATGTACCAAACCAATGTCCTTCTTCAGGAAAAGAGCTTTATGTTCTCTACATCTGATACTTATATCAGAGGCATTAAAAAAGCTGTGAACAGTCTTATGAGGATGGATGGAAGAATCATCTTTTTTTTTTTTAATTTTTTTATTGTATGTTAGTTACTACACCATACATCATTAGTTTTTGATGCAGTGTTCCATGATTCACTGTTTGCGTGTAACACTCAGTGCTCCATGCATCTGTGCCCTCCTTAATACCCATCACCAAGCTCATCCATCCCCCCACCCCCCCAAAATGCTCCATTTGAATCATATTTTTAAATATTAATGTCAAAAAAGCAGAATTGCTTTTTGATTTAGGATATGTAAATATTCACTTTTATTAAAAGTTTGACTTTAAAACATATACAACTCTGCTCAACAATAGAAGAACCTTTTTTTAATTGAAAAAAAATCACATAAAGCAGGTATACTATCATGGGGAAAGTAGGTACTTTCTATATCATTGTCAAAAAACAAAAATTGCTTCTTGATTTAGGATCCCATAAACTCATATAGAGGTGTGAATGGCTCAAAGAAATCAATACCATCCATTGTCTCTTAGAGGGTGGACTATGCACACATTCCAGCTTCTGAACATTTCTAAAATAGTTTCTTTCAAAGATAGCAAATTTGGGAAAAATAAATTCCTTTTATAGATGAATCCTGCAGTAAGGTGACATGTCTTATGAAGACTCCACTAAGATTTTCACTTAATATTCAGCAGCCCTGAGGATTTCTCTATCTTCTACACTAAATCAGTACTTCAGGGAAAAAATGATGAACAGGTTGACAGAGTTGTCAGGACTTTGATTGAGATGAAGCTAACATTGTCAATGATGTGAATATGAGGCCTCCTGGATCCTGGCCCAAACCTACACCTGGTTTCATGACCTCTTCTTCTTTCTTCTGTCATGAGAAGATCTGAGATTCTTACTGTAGAGATAGAATCTGTCTTTCCCTTTTGGTCCAAATGAAGAGGGAGTAGTGAAGAATTCACTATGGCAGTCAGGCACATCTAGATTTGAATACTGGCACATATTTTTCAGTTTTCTAGCCTCATCAGTGTTCTGACTTGTGACACTGGGAAATAATAGTTGCCCTGTCTCTTATGGTTGTTTGGAGAATTAATTAGAATTAATGAATCTAAAGGTTTAGCACAGTGCCTGACATACAGATTCATTATGAATAAAAAAATGCTATCAACGGTATAGCCCACCGAAGACATATAGGGATGCCATACAGTATTTGACTTATCTCTCTTGCAAATGCGTGATACTCAGTTCAAATTACAATGGTAGCAAGACTAGCTATCCACCTTATATATTCCCAGGCACTTTCCCACGTTCTTTACATAGACTAACAATTTTCATAAAAACCCTAAGAGATAAGTGATATCACTTCAAATTTTATAGATAAGTAAAATGAGACCCAGAGGGGTAAAAGAAATTATTTAATGTCAAACAGCCATTAAACAGTGGAGCCAGAATTCAAAACCAGGCAGTCTTCTGCCAAAACCCATGGGTTTTACCACCATACTCTGCATTCCTAAACTAAAAACCAAGGCACCCCAGTGCATCCCAGTGAACTCAGAGAGGCATTGCAGGGCAGAATTAAAGTGGTCAGAGAAACACCCCTGATGTTCGACATTTGTCAGTTTCTACATGAACCTCTACTTTGAGGTTTCTTTCAACTTTATGTGGTACTACTTTCCTTTCAGTATCATATCTCTGTTGAAGCTGGATTTCCAGCAATTGTTTTGATAAGAAGCAAATTCCGCATGAGAGTCAGTATAGAACAAGAAATAACACAGAGCCTTACTCCAAGGTTTGAGAAGTTGTGTTTTGTCATAAGTAAAACTTTATAAATGGAATAAACGTGTTTTTTTCTTCCAATGGATACGTGTTATGATTTTTTAACAGCACCCTACATTATTAGAACATAAATTGTTTGAACCAAACTGCTTTATAAATAAAATTATTAGATATTTGTTTTGGCCTAGGGATGCCATAAGGAAATTACAGATACAGTAAGAGCACCATGATCAGAAAAAGTTACAGAACCTCTGCACTGCACCAGGAAAACTCTATTTGAAATTTAGGGATCAGTTCAGTCAAACCTTAATACACCTATAATTTCTCAGGTACTTAGAAATTCCTTTCTCAAGGAGCTCACAGTAAAATAGGGAAAACAGACATAAAGGTTCATAGGAGAGTGTGGTATTAAGTGCCAGAAGGACCACATCCTCCTAGGCAAGTCTCATAAAGATTTAGAGTAGAGTGACCATGGCGTTGAAAACTGGGAAGAAATTTCATTGGGTGGAAAAGCAACCATAAGTAGAGATAAATGAATGAGAGAGCTCTAAATGTACAGCATTTTTAGAATAATGAATACAGTAATAAGGAGCATTTACTAATTACACTATCACTTATTAAATACTTATGTGTTCCCAGGCAATACTTGTGGTACTGGGTTGTGAAGATGAAAGTCAGAGTGCCTTTCCTCAGGCTCTGTTATCTCTTGGGATTCTTGACAACAAAACTGAGTTCAAGTTAGTGATAGGAGGTGAGATTAGAAGGGAAGGATTGGGGTGGAAGTAATGTATTGCTTTTAACTTCTAAAGAGGCAAAGGATGTTTAGAATAATAAATAGAGGGTCTAATTACTTTGGATTAACTAGTAACCAAATGCATTCACAAATATTGATATTATTCAAATTAGCTTCATCTTACTGAAAAAAGATGCCAAATTTTTGTACCCTCCTGCTGAATAAATGAGAGGCATATGTATATTTTTCCAGAATCATGACTTATTCAGTTTATGGTCTAATTATTGGTTGAGAAGATAAGTAAATAACAAATTATCATATGAAAAATATGAGCCTGGGAGTAATTAATGCAATAAAATAGATTGCTCAATATGTGAACAACTTCATTGTAAATTCTAGGAAAAGGGCTTGATTTCTGAAGAAAGATAATAACATTAAAAAATCTTAAGGATTTAATTAAGAGATAATTAAAAATATTTGCAGGATGCAGTAATCAAATTCAATAAATAAATTCACTAATGCTGGTGAATTTATGAATGTTTGTCCTAGAGGATTGACTCAGGTGGTTAGGATGCAGTGGTAACTCTCCTTTGTCATCAGTGCTCTAGTGTTAACTGGAGACCTCTATTAAGTTGCAGATTGTCTCAGTTGCACACAGCAATTCATGAATAATTATATGTAATGGTATCATGTTACTAAAACACATTAGTCAAAAGCCCCATGTACATTGTGGGCAAAGAGAATATCTCTTTGGGATATCTCTCTGTGGTATGGACGTACAGGTAGAACAATTCTCTCTTCAAATACAGTCACCATTCATTTTTTTTTGTCCATTCAATGGAGATTTGAATGCTCACAGCCAGCCAGTATGATAGCAAAAGTATTACAGAATTCAAAAGAGCAGATGATTTCCAGCTGGAAAACCCGGGAAGAGTTAAGGAGGTAGTGGCATACAATCTATGTACTAAAGAATGGATTCTTCAGTTGTCTATGGTTATGTGAGTATTCAGTATTCTAGTCACAGACTTTGGCAAGACAAGAGAGTATAAGTAAACTAAAAGAGAGGAAAGGAATGATTGCAATGGCAGGATGAGTGATAGCATTAATTGAAGAGCTCTATATTTGTATTCACGGTGTGAGCCTTTTTCCTATCTAGCTATCACATAACTTGAAAGCAGTTTGTTCTTAGCTATTGCTTTATTCACCTGATAAATCAAGCCTTGGAGATGTTGAAAGCTGAGTTTCTGTGTGTTGCAGGAAGGGAGAAATGAAAAGAAGTAATGACATCCTCTTGTTTCCTGCCTTATTAATTCAATTTGACCGATGGTTATTAAGCACCTTCTCTGTAGTAGGTCCTATGTGAAATTATGTGGACATAAATTTTTAGAAAAGACAAATTTCCTTTCTCATAGGTCAAAAGAAACACAGGAATCAGTAAAGAATCATGATAAATGTAATCAATAAAAGAACATAAATATAGACATAGTAAAATGTTAGCTCAGAAGAGGTAAAAGATAATTGCGATAGATGGTCAAGAAGGAAAACTTCACAGAAGTGTTATTTTTAGTCTCAAGATGTTAAGCAAAGAGATTTCTTACCCTTTGTCCTCCCTTGAAAGACTCATAAAAGCTAGGAGAACAAGCAGAAGAAACAAAAATTCCATTGTTAATGAAACAAAGACAAGTATAACTCAAAAATACAGGGACAAAAAACAGAAGGATACATGGTGAAAGAAAATGCGGAGAAGAAAAAAGTCACTCCGAAGTGCCCTGACAGAAAGAAAGCTACAAGAAGTAAGCGAATTACCTGCAGATTCCCCAAAAAGGATCAGAAGCAGAAGCCACCTTGTAATATGAAAGTTAGTAGTAGGAGGGATGCTGAGACTGAAAGTAGAAGGCTTATATGAAAGTCTTCCACTTGGCCTTCCAGGTGTCCACTTCTCCCATCAGTGAATTATCTGTCTGTCTCTCTCTTCTCTTATACATACACCCCCACACACAACCTATGGGGAACTGGAAGAATATTTGCAGAGAAATTGAATGAAGGAGGCTGTAAACTTTCAGTTTTAAGACAGAAAACAAAATAGCATGAGACTTCAGATAGAACTGAAGATAAACTGAGAATTTAGTTGATCTTTCTTTAGAAAAATGGAAAGACTCCAATTATAGACTCATAAATATCTATGTTTAGGAATTTTTCAATGAATAATGGAGTCAACCTTGATGACCTAAGAATTAAGAGCACCAGCCCATAAACCACATCCGTAAATACAGATAAATGAATGAATAGCTAGGGTTACTAGACATTTGAGGAAGTCCTCAGTCTAAGAGAGTGAGGCCTACAACTAAATGACAACTATTAAAAATGGTGTTATATAGAAACAAATAAAAAAACTCAAAAATCACCAATTTCTTAATTAAGATTATAAAAACCTTTTTTCACCCAAGAAAAGAAAGTTAAATAAAAGGACACAAAAAATACAAGAATTAAAAATAATATGTAAGCTCTAATTTGTAAGTTGTGAGACTAAAGTTAGGCGAGTTATCTAGAAAGGAAACTAGAAATAAAAATAAGTTGTTAAGAGTGGCAATAAGAGGGGCGCCTGGGTGGCTCAGTGGGTTAAAGCCTCTGCCTTCGGCTCAGGTCGTAATCTCAGGGTCCTGGGATCAAGCCCCACATCAGGCTCTCTGCTCAGCAGGGAGCCTGCTTCCCCCTCTTTCTCTGCCTGCCTCTCTGCCCACTTGTGATCTCTCTCTCTGTCAAATAAATAAATAAAATCTTTAAAAAAAAAAAAAGAGTGGCAATAAGAAAGTTAAAGAATCGATGTATAAAGTTCAACATCCTAGGATGTTCTAAAACATAGACAAGATAAAAGAAAAAAAATGGAGAGGAAAATAACATAAGACGTATTATCACAAAAATAGCCCAGTTGTAAAAGGTATAGATTTCAGGATTCAAAGGATTCCAGTGTCCAATACAATGAATGCAAAGACCCAAATCTTGGCATAGTAGGAATTGAGAGAATATCCTAAGCAAATAAGAGGGTAGAATGAAAACGTTTCCATACTTGGAAATTATTTGAAATTTACTCCCTATAATCAGACATTTAAGGAAATGCTCCACAAGCCACGGAATAGACTGATGAGAGAGGCTGAGGGAAGCCCCTGAAGAACAGCAGTTCCACAAGCCTAGAGAAGAACAAATGCATCTTGGAGCAATGTATGAAGGACTTCTGAGGAACTTGAGGGAAATCAAAGGAATGGAGGGATTACTGGCAGGATTGACCAGGAGGGCATTTGTAGCAAAAGGGTTTTGCAGATCTCTTTAAAAGCAAGGAAGATTCATTCATGCATATTAAGACATCAAAGGGAATGAAGCTATGGAGAAATTATTAACTCTTAAAGAAATGAAAAGTTGTTTAAAAAAAAGAAAATGTGGTAATATTATTTGGATCTTCAGTAGACATTATTTGGGTAGTCATAATCATTAGAACATTGTGTATAGATTTAAAGAAAAATCGAGAGGATTATGCTGCGGGACCCAGATAGGGCAATAAGGATGTAAAAGAGTTATATGGTCTGTTGTCACTGGAGGCCAATGGAGAATTCTGTCTTATGAATCACAAGATGCATATTGTTTAAAAATAAATAGGTAAATGCCTGTGGAAGCATTTGGAAGACTGAAAGTGGGTACTTATAGAGTATAGATGAGGGAGATCTTTATTTCTTGATGTTATTGTTCTCAGACTTCTTGCACTTTTTGGCTTCGTAAATATATATGTGTATATTATTTTGGTAAGTATATAAATAAATTTTAAAAATAAAAAGAAAGGATTTCTGATAGAGATTTGGAATACTATTTTGGTGTTTTCAAGATTATCAAGGACAGAACATGGGAGCCAGAGAGATAAGGAAGATTAAAAGCAAAGATTGAAAATAATAAGCCCTATCCGTGGAGTTGCAATATGGCTAACTAAAGTTAAGAGGCAGAGATGCAATGTGGCATGATGGTTAAGGTGTCTATCTTCCTGTTTTTGTATTACAGCTTGACTCTCTCTCTCCCTGTTTTTGTATTACGGCTACACAACTTGCTGTAAGTCCTTGGTCAGGTTTGTTAACCCAAGTATCTATATGGATTTCCATATCAGAAAATTGAGAGGGTTCCTGGGTAACATAGTTGGTTAAGTGTCTGACTCTTGATTTCAGCTCAGTTCATGATCTCAGGGTTGTGAGATAGAGCCCCACATTGGCTCCACGCTGGGTGTGGAACCTGCTTACGATTCTCTCTCCCTGTCCCTCTGCCCCTTCCTCTCTTGCTATCTATCTCTCTCTCTCTGTCTAATAAAAGAAAGGAAAAGAGAAAGTGATAGAGGGAGAGAGAGAGAGAAGAAAGAAAAGAAAGGAAAAGAAAAGAGAAAAGAAAATTGGAGACATTAATTAGTACTCTAGGAGACTAATCCACATCCTGTCCGCATGCCTCTAAGCTTACCCACAGATGGCACAGAAGAAACCCAAGCTTCCTTGCTTCAAGTTCCTGTGTTGCTCTCTGCTTCTTCTGAGCGCCTCCAGGAGTTTTTTCATCAACATATCAAGCAAACTGGAAGTGTTAAACAAAAGTGCCAGGAATTTAATGTACTCAAATGAAGTAAAGGAGTAGGTCAATAATAGGCCATCTTTTCCATCCCTTCGTGGAACAGTCCTGAGGTCCATACTGTATGGTTCCTTAGATGGTCTGCAGAGAAACAGTGTGACACATTACTAGGTTTTCTTGTCTTCGTCTCCCATTTCCCATACTTGTACCTGTGTTTCTTATAATCTCTTCCTAAATAAAAAAGTCCTTGTCTCAGGGTCTGCAGTTGAGGAAGGCCAATCTAAACAAATGTATAACCCATGTTTTCAGGAGGATTAAATGGTATAATCCATATTCAGCACAGCTAATCACTGACACTGCTCCAGGCACGTAGTTGTGTTTGCTAAATATTTAGTGTTAATCCATTATTATCATTATTGTTAAATGCCAGAATATAAGCAAAGTCTTTTGCACCTCAGTTATCAGCTTAGGCATTATCCTAAGGGTAAAAATAAGACTTTGACTAACTGAATATGTGGGGAGTGGGAGAGAAAGATTGGGTCTTTGAATGACTCCCAAGTATTTGACTTGTATGATTAAAGTAATAGTCATGTCAATAAACCAGAAGAGGAATAGAGAAATTGCAGTTTCATTTGAAATAAAATGCCCTCCTAAAAATAAGTTAAAATTTTAAGGAATGTACTGAGCAGGCTAACTTTGAGATATTTAAATAATTATTTGATAGAGGTTTCAGTGAAGAAAAATCAGAGTTGGTCAAAAATTGGATGTCAGGGTCAACACAGATTCCCAAACCAAGAGATCAGGGACTTTAAAGTCTTGCTTTCATAAATGCAGAAAATAAGACCTTCTAGATAAGTTACTTTTTATTATCATTTTTCTAACTGTCTCTTTTGTTAGTTCTGGTCTCTTCCTGAAGTTATGGTTGGTGGACAGGTGGTCAATATAGGTAGCACTATTGCTGGAAAGATGAATATTTATTTATTTCCCAAACCAATCCAATTCATGTTGTTTTCCTCAATTCAAGTACTGGCCTCTTTGTCTTTCATATAGTCAGGTCTCTCTAATTCATTATTTAATGGAAATGATTTTGGCAACTCCAAGAGACATCTGAGAGTTACATTTAGCATTTGTGTTATTAACGTTTTCTGCCAGACTGACGACCTTCGTGTTAATAAGATGGCTGCTTTCCAATTCTTCTATAGAAAATGTCATTTCTCTTTCCCTGTTTTCTTTTATTTACAAATGTGATCTCTGATCCATAAATTTATAAGGTGAGAATGGTGAGTGGCTAGTGTTTTATAGGAGCATACATAAAGGGTAAAATTCACTGATCCATTTCACATCTTTCCACCACTTAGGGAATGATTTTTGAAGAGATCAGTGTGGCAGAAGTGAAGGAGGGAGCTATTGGAGAGTATGTCACAGATGCTTTCAGATTCCCTCTTTCAAATAATTATAATATACATTTTTAAACTAACCTGTTAGTAAACTGATGACTTCAATTCTTTTTACCTCTGTGGCTACAGATCATAACATGACTGACATTTTATTTCTCTATTGATGGTCTGATTTTCACCCTTAGAACATTAATGTCTAGGCACATTTGAGAAAAAGAATGAGTAACATTAGAAAAACTGGTGTGTGTGTGTGTGTGTGTGTGTGTGTGTGTGTGTGTAGGAGAGATAGGAAACTGCAATATCCAAAGAGAATGTCCTCTTGGCACAGCTCAGGTCTTAGAACACTTTTAACTTAAAAACTCCATGATCACAATTATATATATTTAGATATTTATGTTATTTCTTAAAAGATCTGAGAAATGGTTAAACTGAGGTGTCCTTACCAGGTTCTGAGAAATTTTGAAAAACAAAGTAGAATAGAGTTCTACATCTAGTAGCTTAACATTTTTGAATGTTCAACTGAAAAATGTTAGGCTGTAGCAAAAATAAATAAATAAATAAAAACCAACAACAAGCCTAAAAGAGAATTGCAAATGTGCATAAACACACAAATTCAAGTATTAGATAAGCATATTTTTCTCTTTATTTTCCTACACTTTTCATTTTTTTATACAGACTTTATTTATTTGACAGAGATAGCAAGAGAGGGAACACAAGCATGGGGGAGATGGAGAGCGAGAAGCAGGCTGGAGGGGGAGAAGCAGGCTCCCCACTGAGCAGGGAGCCTGATGTGTGGCTCTATCCCAGGATGATCCCAGGATGCTGGGATCATGACCTGAGCAGAAGGTAGATACTTAAAGACTGAGCCCCCCAGGCACCACCCCACCCTTTTCTTCATAGGAATTTCCTTCACTCCATCGTACTTCTACCCAGAATATGGTTTTTAGTCCACTTTATTGAGATAAAATTCATATACAGTGTATATACACATTATAAATTTGATTGTGAAAAATGCATATCCCATATAACCACCTACCCCATCAGGATATGGAATATTTCTATCATGGACAAAGGTTTTTGTCATTTCTTTGGAATCAATTCTACCACATCTCCTACCCATAATTACTGATCAGATTTTGATCACTGCAGATTAGTTTTGGTTTTCTTGTGACTCTAGAAGTTTGTTTAAATGGAATCATACAGTATGTTACTCTTTTATGCTTGACATTTATCCCAGAATTTAGGTGTGTTTTTTCAACTTTTAGAAACTTTATATTCCATCAACCTTATTTCTTATGGTTTGCCTCTCTCTGTTTTCCCCCCTTCCCCTGTGTCCATCTGTTTTTTTGTTTTGTTTTAAGATTTAATTTAATTGTTTAACAGAGAGAGAGACATAGCAAGAGAGGGAACATAAGCAGAGGAGTGGGAGAAGAAGAAGCAGACTTCCTGCTGAGCAGGGAGCACAATGTGGGGCTGGATCCCAGGACCCTGGGATCATGACCTGAGCAGAAGTCAGACACTTAACAACTGAGCCCCCCGGTGCTCCTGTTTTTTTATTTATTTTTTGTTGTTGTTGTTGTTTTTTAAGATTTCATTTATTTATTTGACAGATAGCGATCACAAGTAGGCAGAGAGGCAGGCAGAGACAGGAAGGGAAGCAGGCTCCCCGCTGAGCAGAGAGCCTGATGAGGGGCTCGATCCCAGGACCCTGAGATCATGACCTGAGCCCAAGGCAGAGGCTTTAACTCGCTGAACCACCCAGGCGCCCTGACTGTTTTGTTTCTTAATATAAGATCATGTCATTTGCAAAAAGGGATGGTTTTATTTTTCCCCTTCTCGATTTGTATCTTTTGTTTTCTTAACTAAAGAATCTTCCAGTACAATTTGAATAGCAGTTGTGAAGGAGGGTGTACATGTCTTGTTTCTGATCCTATTAGAAAGCTTTCAGTCCTTCACCATTGAGTATAATATTAGCTGTAGGTTTTTCTTAAATGCTTTTTATCATTTTTGAGTAAGTTCTTTTCTATTCCTAGTGTTCTGAATGTGTTTATCATGACAGAGTGATAGGTTTTGTCAAATCATTTTTCATGCATCAATTAACATTTTCATATTTTTATTCTCTTTTGTCTCTTAATGTGGTACATTTCCTTGATTGATTTTCTTATGTTGAACCATCCTTACATTCCTAGAATAAATCGCAGCTGGTCATGTTGTATAATCCTTTTACTGTGCTATTGGCCCAATGGTGATTTTGTCCTCTGGATAGACACTTGGCAATGTCGAGATATTAATTATCATAACCGGAAGGATGTGCTACATATATCTGATATGTGGAGGCTAGAGTGTTGCTAAACAGTCTGCATTGGAAAGGACAGCATATTCATTATTGTCCAGGGTGAGAAACTCTTAATTATGCCAACCCTGCTTATGTTCCTCCAGAGTGGACAGCCATTCTCTCTCTAACCTATTACTTTATCTCACTCTCTTCAGCCTCCTCAAAATACCTCATCATACTCCTACCTTCTTCTTTCATGCTCTAGCCATAGCAAACCTCGGTTTTTTCTGTCAGCCAAGTTATATTTTGCTTTCATCTTCCACACATATATTTCCCTCTGATCAGATCATTGCTCTCCCTCTCTTACTTTCCAACACCATCAATAGGTTTCACATCTGCTTATTCTTCAGCTCTCAGTTACTTCCTCCAGAATGGTTTTCTGATTCCCCTTAGACTAAGAAAAGTACTCTTGCAGCATTTTCCCAAATGCTAGCACTGCTTACAACATTGCAGTTGTCAGAACTTGTTAAAATCGCATGTTAATTTCTATAAAGTATTAGAGGATCATATCCAATCCTGTCTGCTCTCTTTTTATCAATCCTAATTGCTATATCATCATGACACACATCTTTGCCATTTATGTAGTTTTGTTTTGTTTTTTTAAGTTGCAGGAATAAATGAATGAGCCCAAATTCATTTTCCTTTATCTGTAACATTCAGGAAGGGTGGGAGTTAATAATGTAAGTTAGTGTTTTATGTTTTATCTCAGATATGTCTGTGACACAGAAATAACCAATTATTTTAATTTTTGTTATCTACAGTTTTGCTACTCTCCCTAACCCATAATTAGTTATTCATATATCTGATTGTTTTAAATTGTCAAATGTTTGATCCAGTATCTGTTCAAAGATCGAGACCAAGACTCAGAGTTTGAGTACCAGTTTTTAGAGTTGGTTCTTGAATAAATTATCACACGTACAAGCAAGATTTGAAAGTGGAATTTGGAGCAAAAGAAAGTGGCTCGTGTCAGCCTTTTAAATCAGCAGGGTTGGAGTATGGCTTTCTAGGAAGTTCTGATTTCCTAGGCAGTGTTCAATTTCCGGAGGGAGAAACAAAATGTAATCTACACGCAGTCAAATGCCAGGGGCAATGTGAGTATTGTGCAAGTTCAAACCAGGTCAGAATAAAAATGACTACTAACCAGCTATCTAGCTTGTAAAATGATATAAGTACTCATTCTCACTTATTGCCCTTTACAAATATTAAAAAATAAGTCATACTGTCATCAAGATGCCTCAGGTTTCAGTGTTGCTTAAAGGACCAGAAGTGTTTCAAGTAGGAGTTGGCTGTGATGTGAACATCCATAAATCAAAGGCTACTTTTTCACTTAATCTAATCAAAGTGATGATAATATATCCTAATGATTATTTGGCAAGCCCCAATACACTGAGATAGTATCATCTTAGGAGAAAAGATTTAAAACAAAAGCTAATACCATGTTACGATGGTGTGCTAGATATGTTCTGCCTTTGGGGGATTATAGTTTTCAGTTTGTTTGCTTTTATGTTTCTTAGCATTTTTCAAAATTATTACTTCTTCTTTTACCATTAACTACATACCAAAACCTCTAGAATTAGGAGTTTACTAAGGCCTGACAATCTTCTAATAGATATTATGTTCCTCAGAGTATCTTTGTCTTCCTCGTATGTTTGTCCAAATATTTAAATTGAAATTGTTTGGAGAAGTTTGGGATTTCATTGCCTATTTTGCTTGCAGACTTTCTGAGCTTCCATTTCCTCATCTGCAGTATAAGGAATTGGAGAGAAAGTTACTCAGTACTGGATATTAAAAAAAGGATATACATGTATATGAGTATATACTGATTATAGTTGCTTACTAAAATAAATCATATTATTCTGGTTAAGGTAAATGTGACCCTCAGACTCATTCCTCACTTTTGCCTTAGCATGCAGTAAGGCAAGAGTACAGTTAGCTGGAAGGGTTTTCAGAGATTTGATCCTCTCTAATCAGGTTATCTAAAGTAGAGGCAATGACTTCCCATTTCATTATACCCCAGGTCACCATCTTATTATTCCATTTATTTCCTTCTTCATAATTACCGCAATCTTTATTTATTGTGATTCTGCCTACTTTCTTTTTGCCTCTGACAACACCATCTTTAGAATAAAAGCTCTGGAAGGACAGGGGCTGTGTTTGCCTTGTTCAGTATTTTTTTCTTAAATCACTGACATGAAGAGCACTTAGTAGGTCATCAACCAAAATTTGTTAAATTGGATTTTTTTCATTGCAGATATCACATTTTAGGGACTGAAATCGATATGATAGGTAAAGCCAGAAGAAATGAGAAAGGCTTTTACGAAGATTGTGTAATCTTTACATTTAGAGCTTTGTGTGTATGTTCTGCATGTCTCCTCCTCCTCCTAAACCAACTAGGAACTTCCCACATAACCAAAGGAAGGATAGAAGGAAAGCCATTTGGGGATAAGTACTTTTCTTGCTGGTTCTGAATTCTCTTGTCTCCCAGTAATCTGATAGGTCATCAATACATCACTGGCAGCTTAACCATTCCAAATGATATGTATTATATGTATCAGAAATATAGATATATATAATAATATAAGCTGTATTAAATAATATAGAAATATACAATCAATATATAACTATTATAATAATATGATACAATATATAATATAATATACATGAATTGTTATCTACATTTCATATTTTATGTATACTATATATACTTTATATGTACTTTTATAAAAGTATTTATTTGCACATATAATAGAAAAGTTAAAAATGCCTCTTTTACTTTACTAAGAGATATGGAAATATGGTTGCCTAAAATATATACCCTAGGGACACCTGGATGGCTCAGATGGTTAAGCATCTGCCTTCAGCTCAGGTCATGATCTCCAGTTCCTAGGATTGAGCCCCACATTGAGCTCCCCGTTCAACAGGGTGTCTGCTTCTCCCTCTCCCTCTTCCCCTGCCTGTGCTCTCTCTTCCTCTCTCTCAAATGAATAAATAAAATCTTCTAAAACAAATAAAAATAAATTATAAAAAAGACATACCTAGCACAGTTTGATAATAATTACACAACAACCACAAAAAAGACCACTTGTCATTTATAATAAAATATTTATTAATTAGAACTTTATAGAAATGTTTCTTACTATATGCCAATAATATTTTTTTTTAAGATTTTATTTATTTACTTGACAGACAGAGATCACAAGCAGGCACAGAGAGAGGAGGAAGCAGGCTCCCTGCCGAGCAGAGAGCCCAATGTGGGGCTCAATCCCAGGACCCCGGGACCATGACTCGAGCCGGAAGCAGAAGCTTTAACCCACTGAACCACCCAGGCGCCCCAATAATATTTTTATATAATGGATCAAAGGAAGAAAACTCTGTAAGGTTGACACTTTGTGTATGAAAACCAAGTAGATTTTCAGTGACATAAATTCTTTGAGTTCTAAACTTTTCAAGTCAAATTTATCTGTATGTTATTGTCAGAAATAGACATAAGCACATGGACCTCTCTGACCATACTTTATTCCTCTATAATCATGAGATTCAGTTAGGGCCAATTATTAGATTCAGCTGACACAACCAGAGGAAATTTGTCAAGTCAATAAATTAGTTTCATGTCTTTTATACAAAAACAATACAATGATTGAATTTTTCACTTTTTAGTCTCTTATTTGATATCAAGTATTCTCAGCATTCAATGTATTTTTTTAATTGAATTACTGCCCACTGGGTAAGACAACCTAACATATAATGAGAGGACCTTTTCTGTTTTCACAGAATTTTTTAGGGCCTTCCATTAAGCTAAAGCAGTTGTTGAGCTGATATTCTCAGTACATGAAACTCCAACATTTGATATGGCCGTTCATTTTTATGTAAGTGTGTATATACATAAAACATAGATTGTTCAAGAAAAAAAAAAAATTGAGAAAGGTACCAAAGGGCATTTTTTCTTTTAATTGAGGGAGTACTTACTGCAGGGCCTAGAAGTTCAAAAATTTTATAGCAGGGAATCCTTATCTACAAGAAATATTCTAAATGAAGTATGTACCAGTGGGGTTTATGTAATTGCCTTCCCTTTAGCTACTGTTAGATTTTTACCTTGAAAGGGTTTAATTAGTTTATTAATGGTTGAATTATAAAGACAGTGTCCTACCTGAGTCAATTACCCCATCATTTTGAAATTGGCTATTTCTCATGTCAGAATATTTTTTCATACCACAGCTTTCAATATTACTTATGTACCATAAATGTATTTTTGACATTTTGTTATATAATGCTTACTTTATTGCATGCATGCCTGCATGATGATGCCTTGAAGTAAACAGGAATACATGTGTGGCCAAGATACAGAGGGGGCCCCAACCCCATCTTGTGATTCCCCATTAATCTAGAGCCAACTGTCATCTTCCTTGTCATCAAGTCAGCTTCTCTAACTCAGTCCAGTTTGACTTTCTCCCTGCTCCACAATTTGTCACTTAAAAAACTAGCATCCAAACAAAATACATTCCTAAAGTCACACAGAAAATTAGAGACAGTACCTGTAGCAGAACTCAGGTATATAAACAGTTGTACTATAGAAGCCTCAAGGGATGGAATCACTGAGTTTAGCAGTGAGGAATTTAGCTGTGCTGGTTTTGAGGAGATAAAGTCACTAGCTGCTGACCTAACATTTTTTCCTTTTGAATGTCAACAGCCTTCTACAGATATATATACTACTACACAGCAACATTGTGCTAGCTGTTTGTTTCTCAAGTTTTTGATCAAATGACAGCATTAGAACTTCTGATTTTCCCTTTAGTAACCCAAATATATTCAAATGATAAATTGAAAGATATTGGACTGCTAATAACTTAAGCTTTCTGTGTACTATTGAGTTCTACAAAGCTATTTTGGATAGGTAGTTTTTCAATTCTTATCTAATCTTCACTTCAGTATTGGAACAGCTAGATATATACCTTCTTTTATTTGTATGGTTTTCTTTTTAGCATTTATGTAAATGGATGCTAAGTGAAAAATGAGTAAAATATATTCCAGGAAGGATATTAGAACACTAATATATCTAATGCTATTCTTGGGAACCATTTAGGAAAAAATGGATTCATTTTAAAAAAAAGTTATAGAATATTACCAACCTTAAAAGATCAGCAGTGTGCTCTTTCTAAAACTGTGATTCTGGAGAATATATACGGAGCACTATGAGTACCACAGACTTCAGCATGTGCTTTTAAAATTACGTGCATGTGTTAGGTGTCAGAGGGCTTCCCTTTTTCTGTTGGCCTGGGATGGTCCTGATTATAGAACTCAAAATATTGCATCCTAAGAAACCTTCCATACACAGGCAGCTCAAGAAATTTCATCCTGTTGGTCTGACCAAAAGTTCTGAGTGAAAAAGTAGCCAGGAATGCATTGTCTTTGGGTATGTAGGCACAAGTTGGAAGAAAATTTGGGCTGATTTTTGGCTTCAACCTTTCCTAGTTTTGTGACCTAAAGCAAATCACCCAGCTGTTCACTCTCACTTCCATTTTTTCCCTAAAATATGAATAATACTTTTCTCACATGTATTTACGAAGTTTAAGTAAAAATATGAATGTGAAACGTATTCTGATATTCAAAATGCTATATGTTTTATTAACTCTGACAAGTATGTAGCATCAGTGTTGGTACATACAACACTTTCTACTTGATAACTGCTGGAAGCACATATACTGTAACTTGAATATTAAATGTACATGACTTGGTTTTAGATATGAGTTTCTGTGTATTTTTTTTATTACTGCAGTTTTTTTATTAATTATTTTTAATAACATACCATGTATTATTTGTCCCAGGGGCACATGTTTGTGAATCATCAGTCTTAAACACTTCATAGCACTCACCATATCAAATACCCTCCCCAATGTCCATAACCCAACCACTTTCTCTAAGCCCCCCATCCCCCCAGCAATCCTCAGTTTGTTTTTTAAGATTAAATCTGTTATGGTTTGTCTCCCTCCTGATCCCATCTTGTTTCATTTTTTTCCTTCCCTAAACCCTAAACCCCCCACTCTGCCTCTCAAATTCCTCATAGCAGGGAGATCGTATGATAACTGTCTTTTTCAGATTGACTTACTTCGCTCAGCATAATGCCCTCTAGTTCCATCCACATCGTTGCAAATGACAAGGATTCATTTCTTTTGATGGCTGCATAGTATTCAATTGTATATATATATATATATATATATATATATCACAGCTTCTTTATCCATTCATCTGTTGATGGACATCTAGGTTCTTTCCATAGTTTGGCTATTGTGGACATTGCTGCTATAAACATTCAGGTGCACGTTTCCCTTCAGATCACTACATTTGTATCTTTAGGGTAAATACCTAGTAGTGCGATTGCTGAGTCATAGGGTAGCTCTATTTTCAACTTTTTGAGGAACCTCCATGCTGTTTCCAGAGTGGTTGCACCAGCTTGTGTTCCCGCCAACAGTGTAGGAGGGTTCCCCTTTCTCCGCATCCTTGCCAACATCTGTCGTTTCCTGACTGGTTAATTTTAGCCATTCTGACTGGTGTGAGGTGGTATCTCATTGTGGTTTTGATTTGTATTTCCCTGATGCTGAGTGATGTTGAGCACTTTTTCACGTGTCTGTTGGCCATCTGGATGTCTTCTTTGCAGAAATGTCCATTCATGTCTTCTCTCCATTTCTTGATTGGATTCTTTGTTCTTTGGGTGTTGAGTTTAATAAGTTCTTTATAGATTTTTGATACTAGCCCTTTATCTGATATGTCATTTGCAAATATCTTCTCCCATTCTGTCAGTCGTCTTTGGTTTTGTTGACTGTTTCCTTTGCTATGCAAAAGCTTTTGATCTTGACAGAGTCCCATTAGTTCATTTTTGCCCTTGCTTCCCTTGCCTTTGGTGATATTTCTAGGAAGAAGTTGCTATGGCTGAGGTCAAAGAGGTTGCTCCCTGTGTTCTCCTCAAGGATTTTGATGGATTCCTTTCTCACATTGAGATCTTTCATCCATTTTGAGTCTATTTTTGTGTGTGGTGTAAGAAAATGGTCCGCTCTCATTCTTCTGCGTGTAGACGTCCAATTTTCCCAACACCATTTGTTGAAGAGACAGTCTTTTTCCCATTAAACATTCTTTCCTGCTTTGTCAAAGATTAGTTGACCATAGAGTTGAGGGTCTATTTCTGGGCTCTCTACTATGTTCCATTGATCTATGTGTGTGTTTTTGTGCCAGTACTGTACTGTCTTGATGATGACAGCTTTGTAATAGAGCTTGAAGTCTGGAATTGTGATGCCAACTTTGGCTTTCTTGTTCAACATTCCTCTGGCTATTCGGGGTCTTTCCTGGTTCCATATAAATTTTAGGATTGTTTGTCCCATTTCTTTGAAAGAAATTGATGGCATTTTGGTAGGGATTGCATTAAATGTGTAGATTGCTTTAGGTAGCATAGACATCTTCACAATATTTGTTTTTCCAATCCATGAGCATGGAGCATTTTTCCATTTCTTTGTGTCTTCCTCTATTTCTTTCAGGAGTACTTTATAGTTTTCTGAGTACAGATACTTTGCCTCTTTGGTTAGTTTTATTCCTAGGTAGCTTATGGTTTGGAGTACAGTTGTAAATGGGATTGACTCCTTATTTTCTCTTTTTTCTGCCTGGCTGTTGTATAGAAATGCAACTGATTTCTGTGCATTGATTTTATATCCTGACACTTTAGTGAATTCCTGTATGAGTTCTAGTAGTTTTGGAGTGGAGTCTTTTGCAAAGTATCATGTCTTCTGCAAAGAGTGAGAGTTTGACTTCTTCTTTGCCAATTCGGATGCCTTTTATTTCTTTTTGTTGTCTGATTGCTGAGGCTAGAACTTCTAACACTAGGTTGAATAGCAGTGGTGATAGTGGACATCCCTGCCATGTTCCTAACCTTAGGGGAAAAGCTCTCAGTTTTTCCCCATTGAGAATGATATTTGCTGTGAGTTTTTTGTAGATGGGTTTGATGTTATTGAGGTATGTACCCTCTATCCTTACACTTTGAAAGTTTTGACCAAGAAAAGATGCTGTACTTTGTCAAATGCTTTTTCAACATCTATTGAGAGTATCATATGGTTCTTGTTCTTTCTTTTAATAATGTATTGTATCACATTGATTGATTTGTGTGTGTTGAACCAAGCTTGCAGCCAGGGAATAAACCCCACTTGGGCGTGGTGAATAATCCTTTTAATATACTGTTGGATCCTATTGGCTAGTATTTTGGTGAGAATTTTTGCATCCATGTTCATCAAGGATATTGGTCTGTAATTCTCCTTTTTGATGGAGTCTTTGTCTGGTTTTGGGATCAAGGTAATGCTGGCCTTATAAAATGAGTTTGGAAGTTTTCCTTCCATTTCTATTTTTTGGAACAATTTCAGGAGAATAGGTATTAATTCTTCTTTAAATGTTTGGTAGAATTCCCCTGGGAAGCCATCTGGCTCTTGTTTCTTGGGAGCTTTTTGATGACAGCTTCAATCTCCTTACTGGTTATGGGTCTGTTCAGGTTTTCTGTTTCTTTCTGGTTCAGTTTTGGTAGTTTATATGTCTCTAGGAATGCATCCATTTCTTCCAGATTGTCAAATTTGCTGGTGTATAGTTTCTCATAGTATGTTCTTATAATTGTTTGTATTTCTTTGGTGTTGGTTGTGATCTCTCCTCTTTTATTCATGATTTTATTAATTTAGGTCCTTTCTCTTTTCTTTTTGATAAGTCTGGCTAGGTGTTTATCAATCTTATTAATTCTTTCAAAGAACTAGCTCCTAGTTTCAATGATCTGTTCTACTGTTATTCTGGTATCTATTTCATTGATTTCTGCTCTGATCTTTATTATTTGTCTTGTCTGCTGAGGTTAGGCTTTCTTTGCTGTTCTCTCTCCAGCTCCTTTAGGTGTAGGGTTAGATTTTGTACTTGAGACCTTTCTTGTTTCTTGAGAAAGACTTGTATCACTATATACTTTCCTCTCAGGAGCACCTTTGCTGTGTCCCACAGATTTTGAACAGTTGTGTTTTCATTTTCATTTGTTTCCATGAATTTTTTCAGTTCTTCTTTAATTTCCTGGTTGACCCATTCATTCTTTAGTAGCTGCTCTTTAGCCTCCATGTATTTGAGTTCTTTCTAACTTTCCTCTTGTGATTGGGTTCTAGCTTCAGAGCATTGTGGTCTGAAAATATGTGGGGAATGATCCCAATCTTTTGGTACTGGTTGAGAGCATTATGGTCTGAAAATATGCAGGGAATGATCCCAATCTTTTGTTACCGGCTAAGACCTGATTTGTGACCCAGGATGTGATCTATTTTGGAGAATGTTCCATGTGCACTAGAGAAGAATGTGTATTCTGTTGCTTTGGGATGGAATGTTCTGAATATAACTGTGATGTCCATCTGGTCCAGTGTGTCATTTAAGGCCTTTATTTCCTTGTTGATCTTTTTCTTGGATGATCAGTCCATTTCAGTGAGGGGGTGTTAAAGTCCCCTCCTATTATTGTATTATTGTCAATATGTTTCTATGATTTTGTTATTAATTGTTTTATATAATTGGCTGCTCCCATGTTAGGGACATAGATATTTAAAATTGTTAGATCTTATTGTTGGAAAGACCTTTTAAGTATGATATAGTGTCCTTCCTCATCTCTTATTGTAGTCTTTGGCTTAAAATCTAACTGATCTGATTTAAGGATTGCCACCACAGCCTTCCTTTGATGTCCATTAGCATGGTAAATTGTTTTCCACCCCCTCACTTTAAATCTGGAGGTTTCTTTGGTTCTAAAATGAGTTTCTTGTAGACAGCATATTTATGGGTTTTGGGTTTTTTATCTATTCTGCTACCCTGTGTCTTTTGATTGGGGCATTTAGCCCATTTACATTCAGGGTAACCATTGAAAGATATGAATTTAGTGTCATTGTATTGCCTGTAAGGTGACTGTTACTTTATGTTGTCTCTGTTCCTTTCTGATCTACTACTTTTAGGCTCTCTCTTTGCTTAGAGGACCCCTTTCAATATTTCCTGTAGGGCTGGGTTGGTGTTTGCAAATTCTTTTAAATTTTGTTTGTTCTGGAAGCTTTTTATCTCTCTTTCTATTTTCAATGATTGCTTAGCTGGCTATAGTATTCTTGGCTACATATTTTTCTCATTTAGTGCTCTGAATATATCATGCCAGTTCTTTCTAGCCTGCCAGGTCTCTGTGGTTAAGTCTGCTGCCAATCTAATATTTCTACCACTGTATGCTACAGACTCCTTGTCCCTAGCTGCTCTCAGGATTTTCTCTTTGTCCCTAAGACTTCTAAGTTTTGCTATTAGATGATGGAGTGTGGACCTATTTTTATTGATTTTGAGGGGGGTTCTCTGTGCCTCCTGGATTTTGATGCTTTTTCCCTTTGCTGTATTAGGTAAATTCTCTACTATAATTTGCTTCAGTATACCTTCTGCCCCTCTCTCTTTCTTTCTTTGGGGAAAAAGCCATGAATTCTATTCACTACTTTCCCCTCTCCCTGGAGTTCCACTATTCTCCTTGATTGGTGAGCTTGGTCTTGGCTGGATGTTCTTGCTGATCTTCTGCAGGAGGGCCCTGTTGCAGTGATTCTCAAATGTCTTTGCCTGAGGCAGAATTGCACTGCCCTTGCCAGGAACCCAGGTAAGTAAATCTGCTTGGGTTCCCTCGGGGAGTTTTTGTTCCCTGAACGCTTTCCCAATGGCTTTGGAGGATGGGAATGAAAATGGCATTCTCCCAATCTCCAGCCTGGAGGAGCCAAGAGCTCGGGGCCCCACTCCTCAGTGCACCCCCAAAGACAAGTAGTCAATCACTCCTGTCTTCCTGGTCTCAGGCCACACTCTGAGCTCACCCGGCCTGTGACTGAGCATTTCTGTCTCTGGCATGTGGCCCTGCCTTGAGTCACCAAACCCAGCAGATACTCTGCCGTGCTGCTCCTTCTGGAACAGGAATGTGAGTCTCCCTGGATCTGCCACTTGTGGGGTGTCTGCTCCAAGAGCAGGGGCCCTACTGTGTCTTGGATCATGGTTTAAGGTAACCCCGATCTGAAAGCTCACTCTTAGGCTCTGTCTCTGTAGTGGGCTTCCCTACTTGGATACCTGGCAGCTATACTCACATACCCCTGATCTTTCTGTGACCCTGTGGCACCTGAGACCACACTGTCCCTACGAGGGCTCCACCCCCTGCTTAGTCTCTGGAGCGATGTCCCTCAGTGGAGCAGACTTCTAAAGGCTCTGATTTTGTGCTCCACTGCTTCACCACTTGCAGGGAACCAGCCCCTCCCCCTGCAGTCTATCTTCCCGTCAATTTGGATTCACTTCTCCACACATCCTGCCTTTCAGAAAGTGGTCAATTTTCTGTTTCTAGAATTGCTGCTCTTCCTCTCTTCTATCTCCTGTAGGTGTTTGGAATGGTTTGATACCTATCTAGCTGAACTCCTGGGATCTGATGCCATTTTAGTCTGCTACTCCTCCACCATCTTGCCTCTCTCAGAGTTGAGTTTCTGTGTATTTATCAGTATTGATTTCAAGTCCCAGGTCATGCTTTTGGAAACTACATCAGGCCATGTTTATTTGTGTAAGATAACTTTTGTCTTCTTTTTCAATTTTCATCATTACCCTTATTAAATACTAAATCATTTTGAATATATATATAATATACATATGTCACACACACACACACACACACACACACACACACACGTCTAGGTAGACAGGGATATGTTTCCTTAATGTGGCATTTAAAAATCGGTTTGAAAAACCGAACCTTAATTTTTAGTGTGACTAATCTGTTAAAAGTCCTATCTCCTCTATCTTCTCTTTAGTTAATGAAAAAGCCAGTTGCAAAACAAGAAGATTAATTAATAGCAATAATCTTGGTGGGCTAGTAGTAAAAATGCTTCCTAAAGTCCAATCTTTATAAAAGGTACTGACTGTACTTTATAGCTAACCTTATGTCTAACAGATGGCAGAAGTTTACTAATTATAGTTGATGCTGTCCATTTGCTAAGTGAATTTCCCACACCTCAAGATTCACCACTACAACCTTGGTGACGAGCTAATACTGTGGAAACCTATCTCTGACTGCTTTCTCATGTGAGAAACATGCTTTCCTCCATGCAGGACAAACTAGAACTGCCTGAGAGTTAATGCTCCCAGAAGCAACCCTCAATCAATAATGGATGGGGAAATGATAAATAAAACCTATCTTCTGTGCCCTTCAGTTGGGATAACTGTACATTGTTCTGTACCCAGTGTTTCCCAGAGACACTGAGATTCAGTTGACCAGAATGATAATAGGCCTGATAACAAATCTTTACTCTCATTTTCTGAATCATCTGTTTCTCTTCTATTGTTTCTTGGGGTCACCTCCCAATAAATCTTGAGTTCAAGTCCTTAATTCATAATCTACTTTGAGGGAACTCGAAACAAGAAAATAATGTTTGATAAAGAAATTAATCCACCTCTATGAAAAGATACACACATACACAGGTAAGCCTCTGCCTCTTTGTGTCAACATATAAATCACGTCAACTTTCTCTAAGCAGGTTTATAACATCTGTTATAAATGGAACTCAGTTAAGATTTGAGAAGAGTAAGTCCTTTCTTAAGGTAGAACTTATTATTTTGCTTTGTGTCTAGATTCTTTGAATATAAAGAATAAAGTTGAAATCATAGAATTTAAAGAACAGCCAAGGAACTGAGAACTGTTTTTCTCAACTGCGCGACTGACCCATTAACATAAGAGGCAGACCCTGGAGATGTTCCATAAAACTGAGTTTTGCTAAAGCCTGCTCTGATATCTCCTATGTGATAAAAGTTCTTGACACTTAGCAGGAATTGATGTCTTGGTATTCTACCTGTGAATGGTAAGTCTGCAGGGGAGATGGAGGATTATGGTATGTATCCTAGAAATTCAGCACAAGAGCTCAGAAGTAGGTAGAGTGTGAATTATGAGCCACTAGTCACATAAAGCCTGATGGTCATGTCCCATAGCCTGTTCCGCCTGGGGATATGTGGTACACAAAGGGAGGTTCTTGTAAATGCTGGTGGGAGCTATGTGCAAGCTTCCACATGAACAGTTAGTCCTTCAGAGTCTAATCAAAGGCTGCTTAGGGGGTTGTTCTCCTTGAGTTAATGGAAGTATGAGTGTTCAATGAAGGGAAATTAGCCCCAGAAGACAGGGAAGCAAATTAAACCTTTATTTTGATTTGAATTGGGAGTGAATAAAGTGTTCACTGCTCACTAAACTCAAGTGAAGTTAACATGTGAGAATGAATGGAGACAAACTTCTCTGTGTGGCAAGGAAGACCTCAGGGCACTTTGTACCCAGGAATCTCCCGGGGCAGAACTGAGATGGAGGTGGCCATTCATCATGCTCTGGGGGTGATGGGGATTTTCAGTAAATGCTGTATCAACGTAGTTAAATCTTCCCAGAACCAATAAAAATGCCCTTGCCTTTTCTACCCTCTATTACAAGTAATTGCTATTCATCTACTTACAGATATCTTGGAAGTAGTCACAGAGTACTTGGAGTGCCTGAGGGATGGAAAGTTTAAAGGAAAAATGTAGCTGTATATCATTGGCATTCATGAGAAAATTCATATTAGATGTTTGAAAGGCAGATCCCCAGGAGGCAATAGAGAAATCAGGAAAAATATTGTGCCAAAAATATTGCTCTGGCCAGGACATCGGGGAGTTTATGTCAGGTAGAGTGAAAGAAAGTGATTTGTAAAGAAAAGATGTATGTGCTTTTCCACATGCATTTAGCTTATTTATATGTACACATCCCCCGAAAAACTAGAATGTTCTGGGAATTGACAACCAGATTGGGCCTGAAATTTGTGAAATATGCAGCTGTGCTTATATTTCTTTGACTGTAACACCTCTGAATAACATCTGGTAACACGATCAATACATTTTCAAACTCATATCCTTTTAAACTCTGTTTGTAACCATTAAGCCAAAAATGGCTTGTACCTGGGTACCATTTTACATTTGGGAAGGCAGGTTTAAGCCACTGCAAATCTACATGCAGAATCTGAAGTCATTGCTTTTTTCTGGAAGTTATGCACCTCTACCGGGACCTAAAGATCGATTGTCCCATTGATGTCATATGAGACACATAGGTAAAAAAAGATATGAAGAGGTGGCTGGGTGATGCTATCCTTGCTGGGAGTCACTTTAGTCCAAAAATAATTCTTACTAGGGGCGCCTGGGTGGCTCAGTGGGTTAAAGCTTCTGCCTTCGGCTCAGGTCATGATCCCAGGGTCCTGGGATCGAGCCCCACATCAGGCTCTCTGCTCCGAGGTGAGCCTGCTTCCTCCTCTCTCTCTCTGCTTGCCTCTCTGCCTACTTGTGATCTCTGTCTGTCAAATAAATAAATAAAATCTAAAATAAATAAATAAATAAATAAATAAATAAAATCTTAAAAAAAAAGAATTCTTCCTTCACTTATATTCTCATTCTCAAATGTTTAGTCACTTGAAGGCATGTAATCCAGGTTAAGCCTACTTACTTCTGTTCACTCTCCTTATTTAAAAGGTCTAGTGTATCACCTTTCAAGGAGAGTGTGCTAAATTCTATCAAGATAACAAAGAGAACAGTAACTCAAAATTATTATTCCTTATGAATCGCTTTTTCCATAACACCCTGAAACACATTTAAGGCGCTCATAAGTACCAACAAATCACCCACTCACTCAGTGAATTAATGTAACTTAACCCCTCCTGTTTACAAGGACACAAATGTACATGCACATACACATACAGACACAAACCTGAAAGATAGATGGTGCAAAATACATCATGAAAAAGTAGGCAGAACTTAAATGTTTTATTTATTCCTTCATTAAAGATAAATCAATTAGAAGTTGAAAGGAAAGTAAAAGCATTTCTAAATGAAGTTATAATAAAAATCTTCATGGAATAAAAGTTATCAGCTCTTGGCAGAATGCTTAAGTTAGAAAATTCTGGGAAGATAGACCAACATAATCAAAGATAGAAGCATCCTGGGAAATGACCTGATCTTTCAAATTTGGGTTTTTTTGGTACTTAATAATGATGATAACGATGACAGTAATAATAGCAACTATTATTTGTTTGAGCCCTGACTTCATCTGGGATGCTCTTCTAAGCAGTTTATAGAATTAAGATGTCCTCACCTAAAACCTGGAAAGAAGCTATTATTATTATCCTCATTTTATTGAGGAGGAAACTAAGGCACAGAAGAGTTAAGTAACCTGTACCAAGTCCCTCCCCTAGTGAGAGGCAGAGGCTGGACTAGAATGAGCAGCTTGGCTACAAAGCATGGACTCTTACCTACTACTGCCTTCTCTTGAGGAGCCCACAGAGCCACTGAGTCAATGACTATTTTTCTTATTTTCCTTCAGACATGGATGGTCTGACAGACCAATGCCATCTTTGAGAACAACACTCTACTCTTATTCTCACTACAGATCCTCCTTCCTTAGACCTTTTCCCCAAATTACCTTCACATTCAACCTGGCTCCTGTGTTAGAAACCAATTAATATTCTTTTCAGAGTAATTCCAACGACATACATCCAGATAGCTGACAACAATCCTGTGCTTCCCGTATATAATATGAAAAGGGCCCTTGTCTTGAAATCAAAAGATCTGGGTACAAGTTCCAGCTCAGACATATACATCTATATGCTTTTGACCTAATAATAGTTGAAGTACTGTTACATTATTTGGAAGTTTCCCTCTTACTTATCTCTGTTGAATTGCCTGCTCTCTCATCTCAGTTTAGAATTCAGAAACTCAAAATGTTGCTGAACTCACTGAAATTACGTCACTGATTACAGGCAGTGGTGAATTCTCTCTGAGCCATTTAGATTCCTTGGTTCAATGCCCCCCCTACCCGGACGGCGCCCCACCCCGCCCCTGAGCTGGGCCAGTCTACCCTTCTGCAGAAGGCACTGAGTATGGTTTTTTATATCCTTTCTTAACTCCCTCCCCATTGTTAATAGCTCACAGTGGAATAGATCTGGATACAGATTAGGCTCGCAGTTTTGTCCCAAGTCACCACAGGGTACATAGTAGAAAACAGTGCTTTTAAAAGAGCATGCACACTTTATCCTTTGTGGGTCTAGGAAAATTAGTGAATCTCTCTGAGCCTTACTTTCTTTTTCCTGGTAATTTAAGAAATTTAAATGAGACATTTTATTTGAAAGAGCACCTTTCACACCATAGATCAGTTTATAAAAGTGGCTATTACTTATAGGAACATGAATTTTAAGTATTAGAAGGCAGTTAAGTCCTGTTAGTAGGAGGGCAAGGAACATACGTGAAATGGGGGAAATCTGTGTCAGTATCTTAATGCCCTCCCCTTGGGAAAATGTCTGATCAGGTCAATAGGTGCATTTGTTTTGCCTGTAAATGCTATCTCCAAAGGCAATAGAATGTGCCAAGGGCTGGGAATGAGGTCGGTCCCCCATGTTTCTTGCCACAGTCTCTCCTCTCAAGACCATGTATTTAATGAGAATAACACACCTTCAACAAAAAAGTCTGATCCCCATTTCTGTAACTTCAGAAAGTCAAAGAATGGGGCCCTTAAGAGTCTGAGGTGTAATGGCATTGCCTGTTCCCAAATGAGTTATTTTTTTTTCTTTTTGTCCTTTTTATTTTTTTTTTATTTTCAAAATTCTAGCCTCTCAGTAGCAGAGGAATTTCCCAGACTTTTGCAGGAACAGTGTTGACAGGCAACTGCATTTTCCTCCTGAGTCAACTCCTATTTCTGTGAGGTCAGGACTGCCAATGGGAGCACATATCAGGGGACAGGTTGATGGAAGAGAAGGCAAAAGGTCCAATTGTCCAGGGGCCGGGGACCATGAACCTTAGTCAAAGGGAACAGAATGGAATCAGTGTACATCCTGCTGTGAGTGTTCACTATTTTTTCACCCTTTCTCCCTTAATGGATAGCCTGGAAGAAAGTATGTTTTTTCTCAGCAGAGAGCCTACAACTGCGTAGTTTTAATGTATTCATGATAATATGAATATATAGGTTTTCTTTTCATAATTCTCTTCCAGGTAGGTCAGAAAATTCACACATCCAGACATTAAAAAGAGAAGACATGCCATTAAATGTGGTCAGAAAAATCACTGGTTGGCATGAAAGTGATTAGAATCCAGCCAATTTTCCTGATCAGTTATGCAGGAGAGAGTGACACTTCAGTCATTTAATCCCTGATGTATATCTTGGGCTTTTTCCAATTTAGAGAGCTCTCTCAAGCCCTTTATTTAGTTGATCCCTACAAAAATTAGGAGCAGTCAGGAGGACAGATACTACTGTTCCAATATTTACTGTGGGCAACCTAGGAACAGAGGTTGTTAAGACTTAACTCAGATTGTATCAGTAGCTATTGGCAGAGATGGGACTTGGAGACCTTCCTTTTCTGGTCCAGAGCTCTTTTGCCCGGATCGGGTTTTCCCAAAGTGCTTCTTTGGGGCATTCACCCTAGGAAAAGTACTGTAGAAAACAGAATCCCAGGATCCTGGAAGTCTTAGCAACACTATGTACCATACCTTTCTCTTCAAAATGTTATGATATACCTTCGAGTAGCAGAGACAGTGAAAAATCCTGCAGGATTTTGTTTACCTTATTTAACCTTGTGGCTTGCATAATATTTGACTGCATGCTATTTTTTTTTTAATCCTGAAAAGCACATGGTGGGAACCCTTGCCCGGTGCTTTATAACAGTTACAGCAGTTTATAACAGTTCAGATTACTCACAACGAAGGAGGAATCATCCGCTTGCAACTCTAATAGGGAGAGATCTTTCTTTATCAATGCTAAGAAATTTGAGCTGCGTCTCTCAGAGCCAGCTTTGGGCAAAATTGTAAAGTCTATAAAATTAACCATTGTGGTAGAAAGCACAGGCTCAGGGTTCAAACCAGTTACTGGTCAAATGAGGGACTTTTCTGCCACTGATTAGTTGGCTGCCCTTTGTCCAATTCCTCACCCCTTCCAGCTTTAGTCCCCTCAGCTGTACAGTGAAAGCAGTCATTGTACATATCTTGTAGGACTGCTGAGAAAATTAAATGAGACAGTACGTGTACAATCCCTGGCATAGAGCCTAGTCAGTTTTCAAAAAGTCATATTACTCTTCTTCCTGTGATCTTCCCTTTCAGCCAGCCTCCTGGTATCTCATTCTTTCTCCTCCTCCTTCTGTTTCTCTGTGCAGTCATAGAGTCCAAAGGACTCTGTTTGTTTCCAGCTGTCTCACCCAGGTGGTGTCAGGCAGAGATGGTAGAGACCAAGCAGGTAGTAGAGTGAGGATAGGTCTGAAACAATCGAGGTCCCCCAGACACAGGCAAACAGTGGAAAAGGACCAAGCACTCCTGAAACTGGTTGTCACTAATGCATTTTTGTTGTATTGTTACCGTGTGGAAAAGTGGACCCAGTGATGCCAGATCTTTAGATATTTTTTTTAATTCTTTATTTAAATTTAATTTAGTTAAAATATACTGTTTTATTACTTTCAGAGGCAGAATTTAGTGATTCATAAGTTGCATATAACACCCAGTGCTCATTCCATCAAGTGCCCTCCTTAATGCCCATCCCCCAAATTATCCCTCCCCCTGACCCACCTCCCCTCCAGCAACCCTCATTTTGTTTCCTAGAGTTCAGCTTATGGTTTGCCTCCCTCTCAATTTTTGTCTTATTTTATTTTTCCTTCCCTTCCCCTATGTTCATCTATCTTGTTTCTTAAATTCCACATGTGAGTGAAATCATATGGTATTTGTCTTTCTCTGACAGACTCCTTTCACTTAGCTTAATACCCTCTAGTTCCATCCACATCCTTGCAGATGACAAGATTTCATTCTTTTTGATGACTGAGTAATATTTTAGTTTATATATATGTACCACATCTTCTTTATCCATTTGTCTCTTGGTGGACATCTGGGCTCTTTCTGTAGTTTGGCTATTGTTGAAGTTACTGCTATAAACATTGGGGTACGGGTGGCCCTTCAAATCACTATGCTTGTATCCTTTGGATAAATACCTACTAGTGCAATTGCTGGGTCATAGGGTAGCTCTATTTTTAACTTTTTGAGTAATCTCCATACTGTTTTCCAGAGTGGCTATATCTTGCATATAGCCACTTGGATTGCTTTCCCACCAACAGTGGGATTCCCACTTACACCACCAGTGTAAGAGGGTTCCCCTTTCTCTGCATCCTCTTCAACACCTGTTGTTTTCTGAGTTGTTCATTTTAGCCATTTGGACTGGTGTGAGATACTTTAAATATCTCTTGAGATATTTAAAGAGATATCTTGAGATATTTAAAGAGAAACCCAAATGTCCAACTTTATAGGGGTGTCCCCCTGTGTAAATATTCTGCTACAAAAATCTAGCTTTTGGACCATGACCTAATGAACCCTGGCCCAGAAGACTTCTGGCTTCCCACTCTGATACAGAATTAAAAAGCTACAAGTTTAGAAGGGCTTAAGAGGCCATCTGGTTTAACCTTCTCCTTGATGCAAAAATGCCATCTATAATATCCAGAAAAGTGTCATCCAGCTACTCTTATATACTCCTAGTCATAAAGAACTTGGTATCTCAAAGAGAAAACATTTTACTTTTACTCTTTGTAGAAACAATTTCGTGGAATACTCATATGAACCCCACGCAGTAGATAATACTTTTTCCATTACAATTATCATGAAATTCAGGCTCAGAGAGGCTACTTTACTTCCTCTAAAGTCACAAAGCTATTAAGTATCTGTAGGTTGGGAGATAGAAGCCCAGACTGTCTGGATTTTAAAGCCAGTACACTTAACCACTGGCTAAACAATTCTACTTGTTAAAATGCTCTGGGCTGATACTAAGCTGAAATTTGCTGCCCTGAAATGTCTACCCTTTGGTCACAGTTCTGCTCTCCTGAGACACAAATAATAAGTCTAATCCTTCTTCCACAAGACAGCCCTTCAAATATTTGAAGATGGCTCTTTTCTGCCTGCTAAACCTCTCTTCTCCAGGCTAAACACACTCATTTCTTTCTACTGACCCTCGTAAGTTGCTAGGCACTTCATCATCCTTGCCCTGCTCCCCGAAGGGAGTTTCAATTTGTCAAAATTCCTCTTAAACCAGATGTTTAGAAGAGAATACAGTACCCCTATGTGGTTACATAAGTGCAGGTTAAGACAGAATAACACCTCCCCTGTTTTGAACACTTATGCTTTTATTAATGCAATCGGTTATATCTGATTTTTGACAACTATGTAAAAAAATAGGAAAATATAAAATGTTGGCCCAGAATCACCCCAAAGTGTATGTTGTGTCCTTTTATAAGCATTGATTGATATAGAATCAGTTTTCCCCACCCCACTCCAATTCTAAGTAAGTAGGTCAATTTTTAAACCTAAATGTAAGACTTAATATTTATTTATTAAATATGATTTATTAGATTTAAGTAATGTTTTGGCCTCTACTGATCTGTTTTGTTTGTTTTTCTTTACTTTGAAAAATGTAGCAAAACAGAAAATTTTTTTGAAAAAATTCTCATATTGTAATGAAATTTTTTTAGGCACAGAAGGAAGTAAAAGGTTTTTTTTTCGTCTCTGCTGCTCTAATACTGCTCCCCAGATTTTATACTTTCCTCAAAACAAAACAAAAATACTTCACACCCATATCTGTTTTAATGGGATCTTCTTTTTTTTTTTTTAATTAAATTTTTTATTTATTTTCAGCGTAACAGTATTCATTGTTTTTTCACCACACCCAGTGCTCCATGCAATCTGTGCCCTCCCTAATACCCACCACCTGGTTCCCCCACCCTCCCACCCTGCCCTTTCAAAACCCTCACGTTGTTTTTCAGAGTCCATAGTCTCTCATGGTTCACCTCCCCTTCCAATTTCCCTCAACTCCCTTCTCCTCTCCATCTACCCTTGTCCTCTATATTATTTGTTATGCTCCACAAATAAGTGAAACCATATGATACTTGACTTTCTCTGTTTGACTTATTTCACTCAGCATAATCTCTTCCAGTCCTGTCCATGTTGCTACAAAAGTTGGGTATTCGTCCTTTCTGATGGAGGCATAATACTCCATAGTGTATATGGACCACATCTTCCTTATCCATTCATCCGTTGAAGGGCATCTTGGTTCTTTCCACAGTTTGGCGACCGTGGCCATTGCTGCTATAAACATTGGGGTACAGATGGCCCTTCTTTTCACTACATCTGTATCTTTGGGGTAAATACCCAGCAGTGCAATTGCAGGGTCATAGGGAAGCTCTATTTTTAATTTCCTGAGGAATCTCCACACTGTTCTCCAAAGTGGCTGCACCAGTTTGCATTCCCACCAACAGTGTAAGAGGGTTCCCCTTTCTCCACATCCTCTCCAACACACGTTGTTTCCTGTCTTGCTAATTTTGGCCATTCTAACTGGTGTAAGGTGGTATCTCAATGTGGTTTTGATTTGAATCTCCCTGATGGCTAGTGATGATGAACATTTTTTCATGTGTCTGGTAGCCATTTGTATGTCTTCATTGGAGAAGTGTCTGTTCATATCTTCTGCCCATTTTTTAATATGATTATCTGTTTTGTGTGTGTTGAGTTTGAGGAGTTCTTTATAGATCCTGGATATCAACCTTTTATCTGTACTGTCATTTGCAAATATCTTCTCCCATTCCGTGGGTTGCCTCTTTGTTTTGATGACTGTTTCTTTTGCTATGCAGAAGCTTTTGATCTTGATGAAGTCCCAAAAGTTCATCTTTGCCTTTGTTTCCTTTGCCTTTGGAGACATATCTTGAAAGAAGTTGCTGTGGCTGATATCAAAGAGGTTACTCCCTATGTTCTCCTCGAGGATTCTGATGGATTCCTGTCTCACGTTGAGGTCTTTTATCCATTTCGAGTTTATCTTTGTGTACGGTGTAAGAGAATGGTCAAGTTTCATTCTTCTACATATAGCTGTCCAGTTTTCCCAGCACCATTTATTGAAGAGACTGTCTTTTTTCCACTGGATATTTTTTCCTGTTTTGTCAAAGATTATTTGACCATAGAGTTGAGGGTCCATATCTGGGCTCTCTACTCTGTTCCACTGGTCCATGTGTCTGTTTTTATGCCAGTACCATGCTGTCTTGGTGATCACAGCTTTGTAGTAAAGCTTGAAATCAGGTAACGTGATGCCGCCAGTTTTATTTTTGTTTTTCAACATTTCCTTAGCAACTCGGGGTCTCTTCTGATTCCATACAAATTTTAGTATTATTTGCTCCAGCTCTTTGAAAAATACTGGTGGAATTTTGATCGGAATGGCATTAAAAGTATAGATTGCTCTGGGCAGTATAGACATTTTAACGATGTTTATTCTTCCGATCCAAGAGCATGGAATGGTCTTCCATCTTTTTGTGTCTTCTTCAATTTCTTTTAGGAGTGTTCTGTAGTTCCTCGAGTACAGCTCTTTAACCTCTTTGGTTAGGTTTATTCCGAGGTATCTTATGGTTTTTGGTGCTATAGTAAATGGAATTGATTCTCTAATTTGCCTTTCTGTATTTTCATTGTTAGTGTATAAGAAAGCCACTGATTTCTGGACATTGACTTTGTATCCTGCTACATTACTGAATTGCTGTATGAGTTCTAGTAGTTTGGGGGTGGAGTCTTTCGGGTTTTCCATATAAAGAATCATGTCATCTGCGAAGAGAGAGAGTTTGACTTCTTCCTTGCCAATTTGGATACCTTTTATTTCTCTTTGTTGTCTGATTGCTGTTGCTAGGACTTCTAATACTATGTTGAACAAGAGTGGTGAGAGTGGGCATCCTTGTCGTGTTCCTGATCTCAACGGGAAGGCTGCAAGCTTTTTCCCATTGAGGATGATATTTGCTGTGGGTTTTTCATAGATAGATTTGATGAAGTTCAGGAATGTTCCCTCTATCCCTATACTTTGAAGCATTTTAATCAGGAACGGATGCTGGATTTTGTCAAAAGCTTTTTCTGCATCAATGGAGAGGATCATGTGGTTCTTCTCTCTTCTCTTATTGATTTGTTCTATCACATTGTTTGATTTGCGAATGTTGAACCATCCTTGTAACCCAGGGATGAATCCCACCTGGTCATGGTGGATAATCTTTTTAATGTGCTGTTGGATCCTGTTTGCTAGGATCTTGTTGAGAATCTTAGCATCCATATTCATCAGAGATATCGGTCTGAAATTCTCCTTTTTGGTAGGGTCTTTGCCTGGTTTGGGGGTCAGGGTAATGCTGGCTTCATAAAAAGAGTCTGGAAGTTTTCCTTCTGCTTCAATTTTTTGAAACAGCTTCAGGAGAATAGGTATTATTTCTTCTTTGAAAGTTTGATAGAATTCCCCAGGGAATCCGTCAGGTCCTGGGCTCTTGTTTTTTGGGAGGTTTTTGATCACTGCTTCAATCTCGTTACTAGATATCGGTCTATTCAGGTTGTCAATTTCTTCCTGGTTCAATTTTGGGAGTTTATAGTTTTCCAGGAATGCATCCATTTCATCTAGGTTGCTTAGCTTATTGGCATATAACTGTTGATAATAGCTTCTGATGATTGTTTCTACTTCCTTGGTGTTAGTTGTGATCTCTCCCTTTTCATTCATAATTTTATTAATTTGGGCTTTCTCTCTTTTCTTTTGGATTAGTGTGGCCAATGGTTTATTGATCTTATTGATTCTTTCAAAAAACCAGCTTCTAGTTTCGTTGATACGTTCTACTGTATCTCTGGTTTCTACCTCGTTGATCTCTGCTCTAATCTTGATTATTTCCCTTCTTACGTGTGGAGTTGGTTTGATTTGTTGTTGATTCTCTAGTTCTTTAAGGTGTAGAGACAGCTGGTGTAATCTGGATTTTTCAATTTTTTTGAGGGAGGCTTGGATGGCTATGAATTTCCCCCTTAGGACCGCCTTTGCTGTATCCCATAGGTTTTGGAGTGAAGTGTCTTCATTCTCATTGGTTTCCATAAATTGTTTAAGTTCTTCTTTGATCTCCTGGTTGATCCAAGCATTCTTAAGCAAGGTGGTCTTTCGCTTCCAGGTATTTGAGTTCCTTCTGAACTTTTCCTTGTGATTGAGCTCCAGTTTCAAAGCATTGTGATCTGAGAATATGCAGGGAATAATCTCAGTCTTTTGGTATCGGTTGAGCCCTGATTTGTGACCCAGTATGTGGTCTATTCTGGAGAAGGTTCCATGTGCACTTGAGAAGAATGAGTATTCTGTTGTTTTAGGGTGGAATGTTCTGTATATATCTATGAGGTCCATCTGGTCCAATGTGTCATTCAATGCTCTTATTTCTTTATTGATTTTCTGCTTCGATGATCTGTCTATTTCTGAGAGAGGCATGTTAAGATCTCCTACTATTAATGTATTCATATCAATATGACTTTTTATCTTGATTAATAGTTTTCTTATGTAATTGGCTGCTCCCATATTGGGGGCATAGATATTTACAATTGTTAGATCATCTTGGTGGATAGTCCCTTTAAGAATGATGTAGTGTCCTTCTGTATCTCTGACTACCGTCTTTAGTTTAAAATCTAATTTATCTGATATGAGAATCGCTACCCCGGCCTTCTTTTGAGGCCCATTGGCGTGAAAGATGCTTCTCCATCCCTTCACTTTCAGTCTGGGTGTATCTTTAGGTTCAAAATGGGTCTCTTGTAGACAACATATGGATGGGTCCTGTCGTTTTATCCAATCTGCAACCCTGTGTCGTTTTATGGGTGCATTTAGGCCATTCACATTGAGAGTGATTATTGAGAGATACGTTTTTATTGACATTGTGTTATCTTTGAAGTCTTTCTTTCTGTCGATTGTCTCTATATTTCTGTTCAATGCTATTCTTAGGATTTTTCCTCTTTTATAGAACCCCCCTTAATATTTCCTGCAGTGTCGGCTTGGTGGTTGCATAGTCTTTCAAGCCTTGCCGGTCTTGGAAACTCTTTATCTCTCCATCCATTTTGAATGTCAGTCTTGCTGGATAAAGTATTCTTGGCTGCATGTTCTTCTCATTTAGTGCCCTGAATACATCTTGCCAGCCCTTTCTGGCTTGCCAGGTCTCTGTAAACAGGTCTGACGTTATTCTGATGGGCTTTCCTCTGTATGTAAGGAGCTTCTTTGTCCTAGCGGCTTTCAAGAGATTGTATCTACAATTATGATTCCTCAATTTTACTATGAGGTGCCTGGATGTTTTTTTTGAATTTATAATCTTGGGGGGGGACCTTTCTACTTCTAGTACATGAACACTTGTTCCATTTGCAAGATTGGGAAAATTTTCATGAAAAATTTGTTCCACTATATCTTCTAGACTTCTTTCTTTCTCCTCCCCTTCAGGGATTCCAATAATTCTGACGTTGGAACGTTTCATGGCATCATTTATTTCCCTGATTCTGTTTTCGTGGCTTCTAAGCTGTTTGTTCCAGGCTTCCTCCTGATCCTTTCTCTCTATTTGTTTGTCCTCCAGATCACTAATTCTATCTTCTGTCTCAGTTACCCTAGCTTTTAGAGAATTTAGATTAGATTGGAACTCATTGAGAGCATTGTGAACCTCATCCCTGGTGGCCTTCAGCTCTGCCCTAACATTATGAACCTCCTCTCTGGTCGCTTTCAATTCTGCCCTAATCAATTCCGTTTGGTCATCCATGGCTTTCTCCAACCTAGCTATTGCCTGGATAATTGTTAGCCTGAATTCTCTTTCTGACATATTGTCTATGTTGATAGCCGTTAGCTCTGTTGCAGAAGGCCCATCCTCTGTATTTTTCTTCTGTTGGGGATTCCTCCTCCTAGTCATTTTGGTGAGAGATGACTGGACAGATGTAGCTGGATGTATCGACCGTGGTGCAGTCAAGGTGCACCCTGGAACGCTTCTGAGCACTCAGGATTCCCCACCCAAACGAGAGAAAAAAGAAAAGGAAAAGAAAAAAGAGGGAGAGAGAGAGACAGGAATAAAAGGGAAGATAAAAGAGAAGGTTCAGCCCAAATGGGCCCCAGGGTAAGATTTATGACGTATACAAACAAAAACAGACAAACAAAAAGACTGATAAAAGTATATGACGAGAGAAAATATATATATATATAAGCAAAAAAAAGGAGGAGCCTTGTCAAGAAGAACCCCAAGTATAAGATTTATATACTATCAGGACAAACATAAATACACAGAGACACTGGCAGAAGAAAAAGATGGGAGCATGGTTATAGATTCTCGGTGTGGGCGAGGAAGGTTATTTTGATTCTTCCTGGATGTATCTTGATATCTTTGTTAAAGGACTCAACTTTCCTAAGAAAAAGGGGGATTAAAAATTGGTTCACCTATAGGGGTAGCATTGCTTGGAGAAAGGGGGTTACCTTGAAGTTTAATTCTATATGAATATTAGAAAATAAAAATAAAAAAGGAATAAACTGGACTAAACTAAATTAAAATTTTTTTAAAAAATTAAGAAAATAGAAAAGCAAAAGAAAAACACATGTGTATGTATCAAAAAATTCAGGTTAGAAGTTTATCATGGAATTTGATGTACTGGACATCTCACTGTGTTGGTAAATAGGTTAAAAAATTATCTATATAAAAAAAGAAAAAAAAATGAACCAGAATAGTGGGAAAGAATTAAAAATAAAAGGTGTATCTATGAAGTAGTGGTGGTTGTTCTCTTGTAGTCTTTTTTTTTTTTTTTTCTTTCCTGATTTGTTTTCTGGGGGAGGGGGCTGCCACGTGGGTTTTCAGTCAATGATGTTCCCTGAGTTAAGTCCTCCCGACCCCCTCAAGGGGGTGGGCTCTGAGAAAAACAGTTTTTTCAGGTTTTTGTTCTCTGGAGGTTTTTATGTTTGTTCACTTCTTTTCTCTCACCTTGACAGCTTTTGATGGTTTTTGGAGGTTTAGAGGAAAGAAAACTGCACCCCAACCTCCCTCCCTCTCAGAGAGAAGCCTCAGTCTGCTCTCCTGCAGGTGCTGCAGCCGCTGGGCCGCTGGCAGAGCAGGTTCTGAGTCTCGGTCCCTGGGGACGCAGGATTTCCTGCTTGTATGCAAAACCAAGGCAGCTGTGGCTGTCTGGGCAGCTCCAGACCGCCAGAGAGGTTCCAAGCAGCGATCGCACACTGAGATTTTCCCGCTGGCTGGGGCTAAGAGCGCCGGGCTTGCTCGCACCTCTCCCAGGGGAGGGTTTGGGGCGCGGCGCCTCCAGCTCTATCGGCTCTATCGGCTCTATCACCGCGTGGGTCCGAGAACACCAGGCTGGGCATTCGTGCACCTCTCTCAGGGGAGGGTGAGGCACGCGCAGATCTCCAGTAAGGTGCGCGTTCTGCCGTCTGGTGTGGCTCCCAGCCCCTCACGGGAGCCGGACTCCACCCGTTCTCGGGTGCACTAGCGGCTCCGGGACAAAGACCAGGTTTCTCCGACGCACTCTCTGGCTCAGCGCCAGGGGAGGCTGCCCTGGGTCTGGGGACTTAAGCCCCTGTCCCTAGCCGCCCCGATTCCCACAATTTCCCTGCGCGATCCTTTGCTCTTTTGAGTGCTTTCAACAAGACTCCAAGTTAATGCTGGTCCCCAGATGCAGGGCACTCTCGTATTGGGGTATTATTTTCCAGTCGGTCGCCTCTGGTGGCTCCCTCCCCCTTTTGTTTATCTTCCGATAACAGTCCGACGTTCCCACTCCACTTTACCTGCCCACTGGCGTCTTCTGGCCCCCGTAGAGATCCAGACGTGTATAATTCTGATCTCAGGCTGATTTCATGGGTGATCGGAGTTCTTTGGTAGGTAATCAGCTCACTTTAGGGTACAGGTTGAAAAGGCGCCTCCTCCTACTTCCCCGCCATCTTGTCTCCCCTTAATGGGATCTTCTTATAAATATTCCTGTTTTGATTATTTTTTTGGCTAATTTGAAATGAAGGTTCAAAAAATGAAAAGAAAAATAATCTTCTTTCTGTTTAACATGTATATATGTGTGTATTTATAGGTGCATTATGTAAAATAATACATACCATTATTATATGTATATTTTATACAGTAGCAAAGTTCAAAAATATCTGGATTAAAAATAATGGAATAAATGCACACACTTCGTTCTTTGTAATCCCAGTATTTCTGAAATTTGGTATCTGATATGTTTACTATCCCTCTCAGCTTTCTGTCATTCCAGAGATTAGCCAAATATTCAGTAGGCTTGGGCTAATATCTTAATGACTAGACACTACTCTCCATCATTCTTTAGCCAGGAATTGGTAAGCTGCAACCTTGGGCTAAACTCTGTCCTTGATTGTTTTTTGGTAAACAGAGTTTTATTAGAATGTAGCCACTCCATCTGTGACTGTCTTGTGTATGACTGTTTTTATGCTACAATAGTCGGTTGAAGTAGTGGTGACAAAGGCTAAAAGATCTGCAAAACTGAAAGTATCTACTGTCTGATCCTTTACAGAAAAAGTTTCCCAACTTCTGTTTTCACGGTTGGTTAGCAGTCCATCCGTTCTATTATATGGGAACTAAAACTGGCATATTCCTATCCCTGTGTTAAATGATACTGAAAGCAAAAAAAAAAAAAAAAAAAAAAAAAAAAAAAAATCATTTAGTTATTTGCTTCAGGAAGTATTTGCTTCTACAGGATAAAGCTTACATTTCAAGAGTCTCACCTCATGGTGCCCATCCATCTAAAGCTATTATTCCATAAACTGTGCCCAGTCCTACTCAGGTTCTCGTCTTGCAAGAACAACTTTAAAATCACTCAGCTCAGGCCATAAAATCCTACATATATATCATCCATAACTTCCCCTTCTGAGGTAGTGCTAAGACTGTGTCAAGTTATATTCTCCTTTTCCACAGTAAGTCTAATAAACTTGGATTTGGCTGAACAGATATTTCTTGTCTGGAGGGGAGAGTGGACATTACAAAGCCTCCAAACTAGTATCACCCATCCTGTATTCTCTTATTCAGATTAATGTAAACACCAAGAGCATTCCTATGAGGTATAATTACCCACATTTTACATTTGGGAAAATAGACCCACAGAAGCTGAAGCTATTTAGATTTAGATGGCATGCCCTGAGTCGTAGATCAAGAGGAATAACTAGTAAGGAGAACTCTCTGGCAGGGTTGTGCCAGCAAGTCCCAAGTCTATTCTAGGTCCTGAACTGAACTGGAATTAACATTTACCTGCTCTAGGCCTCAGTGTCCTCATCCTTGCAAGCAAAGGGCTGGCCTATTTCATCTATACAGTTTCTTTAAATTCTGCATCCATTGAAAGTATGATTTTTTAGCAGTTAGAAAATCAGTTTTTCCACACGAATCTCTTTCAGCGCGACTCCTCAATCAAAAGTCATCTGAGATCAACTGTATTGAAGACTGAGTTGATTTCTACAGCTTGGTTGCTCTAATAACGACAACAAAAATGTGCAAATGATTCTATTTTCATAACAAACATATTTGCATTTATTTCATGCTGTTAACAACTTAACATGTAATCATGCCTCCTCTAAGAAAAGAAGTAATACTTCTTCTGTGATTGCATTAAACACGCTGTGTTATATCTTTCTACTAATCTATCATCTATTATGACTGCCTATTTTGAGAGCTGGCATAACAATTATCATAAGTGATAGCATTATATTCTGAAAACAAAGAATGTGATGGTACAATTTATCTTGCTACTTTGCCTGACTTAATGGTATTTAGGGTTTCCTATTCCAAGCCAGATTTTTTTCACATCATAAATATTTCATCTTTTAATTTATTATTGATTTAGTTTGATAGTAAATAACTCCATGAATGCTGAGGTTGGAAATCTGTTGTAAAAATTGTTAAGCATATTCTCTTCTGTCCGTCTTTGGAATTTGATCACACTGAAATACAACAGTGAAGGTACCTGAAGAAAATGGATTTGGGATTTTTAATTTATCTGATGCAGTTAATTAACTGGTCAATTAAAACCAAAAGGGCAATTAGTGCTGAGCACATTTGTTCTGATGATGAACACACAATCTGATAATGGATCTTGATCTCTGCTACAAAATTCTTTAATGTCAGAGCAGTGTTGCTGTAAGTAGAGGAAGAATAAAGCCCATTAGGACTAATGCACTTTCAACAATGGTTTTCTTTCATGCTAAAGCAACATAAGTGAGACTCGATTAGAGAGAGAAGCTGGCCAATATTTTAAGTAACATTCCTGCATGAGCCATTCTATTACCCTGTATTTAGAGCCATACCAATCACCAAGCCATTCAGTAGTAGCAGGACTTTATTTTTCTATCAAAGTGAGAAAATAATTTCAGATAGTACAGAAGGGGTAAGGAACAGTTGTAATTTGTAATTGACCTGAGGATTTCTATAAAGACTGTGTATTAATGAACATAATTCTCCATCACCAGACCAGTATCACTTACATTATCTCTACTATTAAAGAGAATCAGATTGAGAGTTGGACAAGAATAACTTCCCATATTTTCCTTCTGTCCTTCAGTGTGATATGTTAGGTCATCTTAAGCATTCTCTGAAGCTTGTGAGTATGGTAGGTGAATACCTGCTAGAACACATATGAGCCCCTTTCAAAGGCTTATTGCAGACCTATGCATGCACATTCATCCTGACTTTAAAAAAAAAAAAAAAAGACTTATTTATTTTAGAGGTCAGGGCACATAGGAAGATAATTTTTTAAGCAGATACCCCACTGAGTGCAGGGCTTGATCCCACCACCCATGAGATCATGACCTGAGTTGAAACCAAGAGTCAGATGCCTAACTGAACCACCTGGGGGCTCCTCATCCTACCTTTTTTTTTTTTTTTTTTTAAAGCTCCTGTCCCTAGTTCCCAGTGCAGAGAAGTTGGAAACCTCTTTTTTTAAAGAAAAAGAATCTTTCTCCTTTGATAAATCCTATTGTCTCCCATATCTGCTGGAATACCACAGTTGAACATGACAACAGCCCCCATCCCCCTAATTTCCCTACTGCTTGCAGTTTAGCCAAATACTTGACTTTCCTAATTAATTCCTGGTGTACTGGCAATTGTATGCAATTCATAGACTGGTGAACGGTTTTATAGCTAAGAGTGGATTGAGTGATAGCTTTCCAATTCTAAAAAAGCAGTCGTTCTGAACCATTCAAAGAAACTGTTAGTGTTGTCTGACTTAAGAATACTTAATGTTGGGGCCCCTGGGTGGCTCAGTGGGTTAAAGCCTCTGCTTTCGGCTCAGGTCATGGTCCCAGAGTCCTGGGATCAAGCCCCACATGGGGCTCTCTGCTCAGCAGAGAGCCTGCTTCCTCCTCTCTCTCTGCCTGCCTTTCTGCCTACTTGTGATCTCTGTCAAACAAATAAATAAAATCTTAAAAAAAAAAAAAAAAAGAATACTTAATGTTGGGTGTGACCTCACAGTCACAGCAATTGTTTCTGATTCTTCTCTTACCTGCTTTTTAGGTTCAGATGCTTGTCAACAACACATAGTACAAAGAGGTCAGTTTAAGGCAGGATACTCACTGGCTGAAGCTACTTCAAACTACAGGACCCATTTTTTTTCTGCTAAACAGATGATATTATTGCTGAGTGTACATACATAGGGTTAAAGAAGTATAGTACCATAATCCTTTTCCTGAAATCCTTATAGCCAAATACATTTTAGAGCTTAGAATGTATTAGAGTAGGGTTGAGCAGAAAAACGTGCAGAAACTAAATCTGTAAAGGGCCAGATAATATATATTTTCTTGAGGGTTATATTGGTCTCATATGTTTTAACTATTCAACTCTGCCTTGGTAGCACAAAAATAGCCATATACAGTACATAAATAAACAGGCATGTTGGGTTCCAGGGAAACTTTATTTACAAAAAACAGACAGGAAGCCAAATTTTGTCATCATTCTGTAGTTTGCTGATCCCTATTTTAGCCTTTAGAAAGACATTGTGGGGTGCCTGGGTGGCTCAGTGGGTTAAGCAACTGCCTTTGGCTCAGGTTATGATCCTGCAGTCTCAGGATCAAGTCCTGCATTGGGATCCCTGCTCGACGGGGAGTCTGCCTCTCCCTCTGACATCTCCCCTCTCATCCTCTATCGTTCTCTGTCTCAAGTAAATAAGTAAAATTAAAAAAAAAAAAAAAAGGACACTGTGGCATAATTTCGTGTGTATTTAGATAATACCTCCAGTGACCAACAGCTCTGTCAACCATTTCTGATTCAGCAGCAAAACATGTAAATACTCATAATAAATTGGATAAGACAGACTGAACAACCTCACATTAACTCAGGACAGGTTTTACCACCCAGTGAATTTTCCCATCCAACTTACAAAGATATTTTAACTTTCAGAGATTTAAAAAATATATATTTTGGAATTACAAGAAATGAATTGTGAACTTATGCGTATTCTTTTGTTGAAGTGTGAAATTAATACTTATGCATTGAGAAAGTCCATGAGAGCAAAAGAAAATATACATGGCCTAGAGAGGACAAAGTTTGTTCAGTAAAAATACAATAGTGATCTTAGCAATTGGGTCATGAACCAAGAGTCCCATTTTTCCAGGTCAAAATGATGTTTAAGATTACATGGCCAAATAAACCTCACCTAAAAGAAAATGCTGGTGATGCATTTGTGAAACTTTCTTAGAGCTCTGGAAATTCTTTTAAGTTTATATATTGGCCTCCTTTATTTTGCCTCAAATGATCTTTAGGGTTCTAGGAACCTAGAAATAATTCCTATGGCTATTTTATGTGTCAGTGACCAGCATAAATTTTACCTACTGAATATTTCTAGGCTATTTGGCTGTGAGTAAATAACCAAAACCTTCTAATTTGGATGGCTTTCATTGAGTCAGAGTACTCTGCTTCCTCATGTAATTTAAACTTTTACAAATGAAACTTGTATAAATGACAACCGATGTATAAATAATAGCTATTAATCTATCTTTATAGAGTTTTGCCAAATAAAATATCTCCTAGGCTTTTGCTCAATATAGGATGATAAAGAGAAATATTTGCTATGAAGTTATATGCTGGGTTGAATAAAACAATTTTAGGATATTAGAGCTGAAGTAAACATAAAGGTAATCTCTAGGTTAAACCCCTCCATTTCCATAAGGGGAAAATGGCAGTCAGTGTGATTATAAATGAATCACTCAACATTACTAAGCTGATTAAGTGAAAGAGATAATAGTAGAAACAATGTCTCTAGGTTCCGAGTTTAGTCTTTTTCTTAGTGATACTAGATTGTTTGGCTATCAAATACAAACCAAGCACATATTATGGAATAACTGTGAGCTCTACATTACATACCACACCAAGTATTATTAGCAAGTATGACATATGGTGTTATCTTCAAGGTAAGGGATGAAAATTCTGGCAATGCAATGGAAACTTTGATAAATACAAGTCTCGGGGTATATCAGTTTGCTCTGGTGTCTTTGAGAAACACTTCATATAAATTCAGGGTGAAGAATGAATGTACTATTCAGATGATTTTGGTTGCAAGAGATAAGCATACAACATAAACTGGATTAGGCAAAAATTTCATTTTATTGGTTCACATCTGGAAATTCCAGGGGTGTAAGCATGGAGGTGGTTTCATAACTTCATGGTATCAGGTATGATTATAGGTTTTTTGAATGGCAAAACAAAACACAATAATACTCAGATATATGAAACTGTGATGGATGAAGCGGAACTTTTGTTTCTTACAGACTGAGATGGGACAAGGGCCATGCAGGGGCAGGATAAAAGCCAGCTGGGAGAGTAGGAAGCAACTCATGGATATCAGGTGGGGTGGGGTTAGCTAGATTTTGTGGGCTTCTGTGACATTGTGTATTTTGAATAATTATACCAGCCCAAGGAAGAAGGAACCATTCCTGAGTGTTAGATATACGGACACTGCTAGAAATTGGGTTTGTGTGCACTATAACCCAGGAGTATTGGATCCTATAAAAGAAATAGTTGGGGTAAAGACTTAGTAAACTGTCTTCCAAGGGGAGTTGAGAGTTTTTAGCCACATTTACAAAATTGGGTTAAGACAGCCCTTCTGAAATATTATATTACATTGGATCAACAAATTTTTATGTTAGCAACTTAATCATCTTAATAATACTGACAGAGGTCATGGTTTTGATTGTGATTGGTTTGGCTTATGTGCTCCTCCTTTTATAAAACACTGTAGTGAAGTAAATGGATTTCTGATTGACAAGGCCCTGGTTACATCCTCATCTCTGGAGCTAGAAGGTGGAGGCAATCCCACTCCAGTAATATGGGCTGAGGGTGTTCAGGGAAGTGGTTCCTCAAAAGAAGGGGAAAAAATTGCTGAGTTGGACAAATAACAAATGTCCATCAAATAAGTGGGTCATATAATTTATTTTGTATATTAGAACTTTTTTGGAGGAGGAAAGGGTACTATTAAGAGTTGTGCTGTGACATTTCAATAAACAGAAACTGTCAGGGAAAAATAGAGATGTATGGTCATGTTACCATTGCACTGCTTTTAAAGGAGATGTAGGCTCCAGTGGGGAATTCTGTGCAAGTCAAAGAGCATCCATATGGAGATAATGTATGATACATATGCAAAGTAAGTAGAGAGTAGATACTTAAGCCTATACTGGAGGTGTTTATGAAGTAATGTAGCTGGAAAAGAACAGTAAGAAATTCATTATATATGATCTTGAATACAATTCCAAAAACTTTAGATGATTATACAATAGAGAATGATCAAAGGTTTGAGAATGCTGGCATAACTGAACCAAATCTTTGTTTTAGAAAGATAATTTTGTTTGTAATAGTCATATGCATGGAAAAGACAAGAGATTACAGAAGGAAGACTATTCACAGATCACATTATCTTTATCTTAGATTCCACTACTCCAGATCAAAACCATCATTATCCCTTTCTTAGACTGCAAAAGTAACCTCTTAATTTATTTCAGTCCATCCCTTCCTTTCTCCACATCATCCAGAGTGATGTTTGTAAGATGTAAATTAAATTGATTCTGTCCTGCTTAAAACCCTAAATTATAATTTGAAAGTATGATACCCATACTTGTTTACATGGCCTACAGGCCTTGCATATTTGAGCCTCTTTCTCCTTTTCCAACCTTGTCTTATGCCATTGTCCTTCTGATGTCATGAAACTGGTTCTTTTTTAGGTCTTTGAAAATGCACACTTAGTCCTGCCTCAGGACCATGTCCTACTTTTTCCCTTTTGCTTAGACTGCTAGTCTCATTCCTCATCCTTACCCATCTTAATCACCACAGCCCTACATCCCCATACCGTGTACACCCACTCTTTGACTGGCTAAGAGCTACCTGTCCTTCAAGCTTCAGCTCAAAAATGCTACTTGAACCTCATCCCTTACATCCAGATTTCATTTTTCAGTTCAAAACATTTACCATACTTACCACATATAAACATTCAATAATGTATATATCTGTGTTTGATTTTATTGTTTTGTTAAATGTTTGTGTCTCTCATAAGATGGTGGGACTGAATATTATTTTCATTTGGATTTTTTATTCCTTGATTAAATTTGAAGGCATTTAACTTAGATTTTGCAAAAACTTAAAGTGGAATATAAACAGTTTTTTACTTTAGTTGAGTAATTAGCAACAGAAAGAAAAGAAAGGGTTTTAAAATTTAAAAATGTATCAGGAAACATTCAAAATTTCATTATCTGCTAGCATCACAATAAAGTCCACATATTTCCAAAAATATTTGAAGTTACAAGAAATATATATATGTAAGTTAAAAATTCCCAAAGGGTCCTATCATTTCTATATAATCATTTTATCAAATGTAACCCAGTTGAGTCTATTTTGAACTTATTCCACATATATATATGTTTGAGGTCATGAGTTTTAAGAGTCTCCTTATTAGATTTCTCTTTTGAAGTAAAAAACACAAAACACTTCACCTTAATTTCATTTATCACTGGATAGCTTAACTGTCAAAATAATTTAGAGAAAATTATGATGTAACACCGTAGGAAATGCATGTGTCATATTTGAAAGACAGTACTTCCAGAAATTCATTCCTTGCATGTTTCGTAATACAATATTAGTTCTAGTTCTCATAACATTAGGAAAGATCCTGTTTCTTAATGAATATATTCTCAAAAATGGTAATAAAAAACTTAGAAAAGTCCATGAAATTTGTAAAATCACTGTTAATACATATGAGATAGAGTAATATTTTATCCTATTTCTAATGGGATAAAATAAAAAATAAGGGAAACAACAGCATTACAGGAGTTCTTTGAATGTTTTTAGTCCTCATTAACATTTCAAAAGCAATTAATCTCAAAATTATAATAGTGAAAGTTTTAATCTACATAGTACATTCATTCTGTTGAATTGCATCCCACCCCATTATCTACTATATCCAGTCTCATAGCAAATAACATGTGTATCAAAGGTATGAACTGAAATTATGGAAATATGAGTTGAAATTGTAGAAACTTTGCAAAACATACATATATGTAAAAGGTAGACATTTAGATTGCTTTATTTTGGATAATAATATATTCATAATAGATTAAATAATGTCCAATAATTCATATACATTTTTAAGTACTCGTATTTGTGTATTTGTCATTTCATGACAATTTTGTTTTTTTCAGACTCTTGAGATACTGACTAGAAGATAGACATTTTTTTTTCCTGCTGATTGTATGGGAGAAATTTTGACCTCAGAAAGTAGAAATGAGGTTGCTATGGAAACTGATAATTCTGCTGCCACTCATAAATACTTGTGCAGGTAATGTATTCTATTATTATGAGTTGTGATTGATAATCTATTGGCATTTTACTTTTTTTCATATGTGAAACAATTTTCAAATGCTTAATGCTTATATTATTTGAATTATTAAGTGATAAACAAAAATTTTAAGGTAATTTCTATGGCTAATATAGAATCCTTTAAAAAGTGTATCAAGCCCTATTTTTAAACAGAACTAATATTTCAGTTATAAATTGTCAAATATGAAATTTTTATTGTGGAAGGATGCAATTAAATGATTTTTGCATCAATAAACAATGAAGAATAGTTATTTTTTTATTTCCTGTGTGGTGAAGTCGTTGCAAATTAAGGATGAAATATCTATTTTCTCTCAAATTTAAAATTTGGTATAAAAAAGCTATATTGAAATAGAAGAAAATGTGATAAAGAATGTTATATCAAAACTAGAAATAACCTTTGAAATTGTTCTTCCCATTTCAATGATATGTATTCTTCTACTCAACTATATCTGTTAATATTGGTGTGTCAGTTAGCTTTTGCTGTGTAACAAACCATCCCAAATCTAAGTAGATTAAAGTAAGAAATAACCATGTATTTAGTTGACAAGTCTGAAATTTGGCAACTTTAGGTAGTCTCACTTGGGGCTGTTCTTTTAGTTTTGGCTCAGGTGAATAACATCTGTGGTCAGCGCCTAGGTCATCTGGTACTAGGCTGGTGGAGGATATTCATAGCTGAGACAACTAGGCTGCATCAGCCTTGGTTCAGTTGATCTCATCCTCTGTGGCTCTGGGCTCTTTCACATAGTGACTGCTTAGAGTGCCTAGAGAAATCAGGAGCATGCAAAATACATGATGCTGAGACTTGCAACTGGCACAGTGTTATTTCTGTTACATTCTTTTAACCACTCTAAGTCACAAGACCAGTCCAGATTCAAGGGGTTTAGAAATATACTTCATCTCTTGATAGAAAAGCTGCAAAGCTATAATATAAAGGGGCACAGAAATAAAAAAGAGAGTAATATTGGCCATTTCTTCTAAATCACCAGCCCTGGTCTATTAAGATCATAGAGTTCTGTTCTTTATTTTTTTTTTTTTAAGATTTTATTTATTTATTTGACAGACAGAGATCACAAGTAGGCAGAGAGAGAGAGAGAGGAAGAAACAGGCTCCCCACTGAGCAGAGAGCCCAATGCGGAGCTCAATCCCTGGACCCTGGGATCATGACCTGAGCCGAAGGCAGAGGCTTTAACCCACTGAGCCACCCAGGCACCCCTAGAGTTCTGTTCTTAATTGTCAAGTTTACCTATTTGAGTTGTCACAGAGTTTGGATATCAGCTAGATTATCTCACTGTCAGAGAAGCCCTTCTACCATGCCATGCTGCGTCCTGCCAACTGTGTAATAATGGGTACTTTTGAAGTTCATATATTTGTTTAAAAAAAATAAAGGCAGTAATATACTGGGAGAACACAGAAACTAGCATAGTAATTTACAAGCCAGAAAAGCAGCAATTAGAAGAGACACATATTTAATAGCAATTCCAAGAAATGGAAAGATAACACTAATCTTGAAAGCTATGAAAATGCTAAAATATGTAGAAATTAACCATTTGAATCAGAAAACCATATAAATAAAGGTGTTTAGAAGTGCTAGTCATATTTATTCCAGTGATTACATTATTTTGATTCATGTCACTTCTTTCTGTAACAAAGATACAGAGTTAAATAATAATGTCTCTTTTTGTAATAGATTAAAAAAGGACAGAGCAGAGTCATCAAGGTGCCCCCAAATTATACATGTGTGAATAAGAAATTCTCTTCCCACTTCACATACATTCACAATTCAACTTCCTGTCAAAATTTAGCATTAACATTTGCCCTTTAAATATGTATATTGAATCAGCGTAGTATCTCTAAAACACCTTTTGTGTTAAATTAAAATAAATTATTATTCTCAGAATGCATATTAGATCTGAGAAATCCACCAGTTCTTCTGTTAACTTTTATTTATCCAAATTGGATGTGATTCAACATGTCCTTTTGCTTTAGTCTAAAGGGAAAAATAATCATATGTCCTTGGTGCACAATTTCCTTGTGAAAGAACAGATTGGATCTTTTTTCTTTCTTTCTTTTTTTTTTTAACCATAGCTATTTAAATAAAATAGCCTGAGCTAAACATTGCCCCAGAGGTAAGGATTTTGATAATGTATACACAAGAGAGCATTGCTTTAAATTTGTTTATTTGTTTGTTTATTTGCTTTTAGAGATCTCATGGTGTGGCTTCCTACTTGCAGATACTATGCTAGTTTGGAAAATTAGGTTTTCTGATGAGGAAGTGCTATTTCTGTGCATATGTAAAATATCTTCTTTGCTTTCCCAAAACTTACTTTTTGTCAATTGTGAAAGGCTATGGTGGTGGGTATTAAGGAAGGCATGTATTGCATGGAACACTGGGGGTTGTCCATAAACAGTGAATCTTGGAATGCTGCATCAAAAATGAATGATGTGTTGGGGCGCCTGGGTGGCTCAGCGGGTTAAAGCCTCTGCCTTCGGCTCGGGTCATGATCCCAGGGTCTTGGGATTGATCCCCATGTCGGGCTCTCTGCTCAGCAGGGAGCCTGCTTCCTCCTCTCTCTCTCTGCCTTCTTCTCTGCCTACTTGTGATTTCTGACTGTCAAAAAAAAAAAAAAAATGAATGATGTGTTGTATGATGACTAACATAATAAAAAATAAATAAATAAATAATCAAAAAATTCAGAAAGGCTAGCAAGTCTTTTACAATTACCTGCTTTTTCCTTCCTATTTTCACTGATATAATCTTTTGAAACTTTTGGTATTTTGAATCTTCCCAGATTCTTTCTTTTTAAGATTTATTTATTTGTTTGTTTGTTTGAGAGAGAGAGAGAGAGAGCAAGTGGCAGGGAAGGAGCAAAGGGAGAGGGACAAGCAGACTCTGCCTTGAGTGCAGAGCTGGACCTGGGGCTTAATTTCACCATCCTGAGATCATGACATGAGCTGAAACCAAGAGTCGGTCGCTTAACCAGCTGAGCCAACCAGGCACCCCTAGACTCTAAAGTAAAACAAAATTTTGCCCCCAAACTCTTCTCCTGTTTTCTTTTTATTTGTTTCTTTTCATTAAGTTTACAACTTCTTCTACCACCTTTATTATAGACATAGGTCCTTAAACCTTTACTATAAATCATAGTCCATGTAGGTGTATGTTATGATTCTGGAACATTTTTTAAATTGTGAGTGTTTGAAAGATCTATTGTTCTATCTTAGTATTTTTTTCAATATTGTGAGAAAACTAAGGCCCATTTCATTAAGATACTAATTACTAATCATATACCTTTAAATTATTTTATTTATGTGTTTGATAGACTAAATAACAGCCCCAAGAATATCTAGGTTCTAGTTTCTGGAAGTTGAATTTTACATTAAATAACAAAATGGATTTTGAAGATGTGATTAAGTTAAAAAGATCTTGAGATGGGTAGATTATTCTGAAAAATTCGTGTGGGAAATCACAAGTGCCCTTATAAGAAGAAGGCAGAGGGGGATTTGGACACAGAGCAGAAGGCAATATGAAAACAGTAGAAAAAGATTTGAAAATACTGTGCTGATAACCTTAAGCATGGAGAGGGGACTATCAGACAATGAATGAGAGGAATGAAGCTCTAGAAGCTAGAAAAGACAAGGGAACCAATGGATTCAGCCCCTGTTACCTTTGGAGGGAGTATGGCCCTGTGGATACCATGGTTTCTGCCATGTGAAACCCATTTTGGACTCCTGGCCTCCAGAATTGTGAGAAAATTAGTGTGTGTTATTTCAGGCCACGACTTTATAATTTTTATAGGAGCCGTCGGAAACCAAGGCAATATGTTTCTTCCTCACTAGACCTAATGCTCCAGGGGGCAGGGACTGTATCTTCCTGGCACTTGGCAGAGATTCAGTAAACATTTGTTGAATGAATGAATGAATGAATGAATGAGATTCAGTGTTGTTGGTCCTATTTGCATTATCATCAAGTAGAAAAAATTTAGGGGGCGCCTGGATGGCTCAGTAGGTTAAAGCCTCTGCCTTCGGCTCAGGTCACGGTCTCAGGGTCCTGAGATCGAGCCCTGCATTGGCCTCTCCGCTCAGCAGGGAGCCTGCTTCCCTCTCTCTCTCTGCCTACTTGTAATCTCTCTCTCTGTCAAATAAATAAATAAAATCTTTGAAAAAAAAAAGAAAAAAAATTTAGTCTTATCATTTCTTCTGAGAAACAATTGGTCTAGTCTATCCCAATAAATGTGTGTTATAATGATATTGTCATAGGGTTTCTGAGATGAAGTTCTAGTAATATTTAAAAGTTTCAAACCATTTGAATGGAAACTCCATGTGGGCAGTGATTTCCATCTGCTATATTCTCTACGGTTTCTTCATCACCTAGCAGATGGTCTAGAAATATTTATCAAATAAACTAAAGAAAGCAGTTCCATTCAATTCAACAGATGTGTGTTAGTAGCTCATATGTTCCAGGCACTGAGCTAGATGTTGACCTTCAAAAACAAGAGGCCCTGGTCCCTACACCCAACAGTCTAAAAAGGGGAACAAGCAAGTAAGTCAATATATGTAGTTAAGTACAAGTTGCTGTATGAACAACACAGTAGAGAGTACTTAATGTGGAAGTGTTCAAAGAGGACATCCGCTGCTTTTTTTTTTTTAATCTTCAATCTACTTATATATTTTGTCTAGCAAATCTAGATTTTTGCTAAAATAAAATGACAGAGAGGCATTGCATTTGTGTTGTACTAGTTAGTGGAAGGATATACCCAGGGCCACTGTAAAGGAGAGTCTGTCTGAAAATGAAGTTAACACAGAAGTAGGACAATCCAAGGGAAGAAAAGCACAATTTTTTTTTTTTTAATTCTACCTTTGGAACTTTGAGTAAGATAAGCCAGTAAGATGTGCCTTTCTCATATAAGGCTAATTTACATTGAGATGCTGTCCCATGTCATGGAAAGAATCTTGTCTAGTACAGGTTAGGAAATTTATTTATTTTTTTAAGATTTTCTTTATTTATTTGACAGACAGAGATCACAAGTAGGTAAAGAGGCAGGCAGAGAGAGAGAGAGAGAGGAGGAAGCAGGCTCCCCGCCGAGCAGGGCCCGACGTGGGGCTCAATCCCAGGACCCTGGGACCCTGACCCGAGCCAAAGGTAGAGGCTTTAACCCACTGAGCCACCCAGGTGCCCCAGGAAATTTATTTTTGTTATAAATTACTGAAGATGCTAAGTTTAGGCTAAACATGAAATTCCACCTGGCATTAATGCCAAGTCACCACAGAGAATAAGGAACAGAACAAATAAAGGAATAACAAAAAGACACAGTTTTTCCTGGAAGGAAAAAAAAAAGCATCAACACGTTTAGTATAGACTCGGAAGTTTGATTTTTAGCCCCCAAATTACTGAGGCATGTGCATGTCTTTAGGGTAGGGACGACATAAATATTAATGGGATAATTCGGAGACCACATTGATAAATGGAGGAAAACTCTTATTTTCTTTTAGACAATACACAGGAAGTTCTCACAAAGAAATATTTTGTTCTTAAGATAAATATTAAACAAAGTACCTAGAGCAAATCTATAGTGGGTGTAATGAAGAAGCTGAAAAGCCATGTAGGATCAGATTCTGTTGATAACAGAATATCACAAGTGTGAGAAATGCGTTTCTTTTAAATCTTTCACTTTACTATGATTTTTGTGTAAAATTTGACAAATTATAGGCAAATTGCAAAATTCAAGTTTTCACATTTAAAAATATGACAATTGTCAACAATTTTTTTTTAATTGACATATAGTGTATTATTAGCCCCAGGGGTACAGGTCTGTGAATCGCCAGGTTTACACACTTCACAGCACTCACCATAAGCACATACCGTCTCCAATGTCCATAACCCCACCACCCTCTCCCTACACCCCATCCCCCCAGCAACCCTCAGTTTGTTTTGTGAGATTAAGAGTCTCTTATGGTTTGTCTCCCTCCCGATCCCATCTTGTTTCATTTATTCTTTTCCTACCCCCCAGCCTCCCCACGTTGCATCTCCACTTCCTCATATCAGGGAGATCGTGTGATAGTTGTCTTTCTCTGATTGACTTATTTTGCTAAGCATAATACCCTCTAGTTCCATCCACGTCATCGCAAATGGCAAGATTTCATTTCTTTGGATGGCTGCATAGTATTCCATTGTATATATATACCACATCTTCTTTATCCATTCATCTGTTGATGGACATCTAGGTTCTTTCCATAGTTTGGCTAGACAATTGTAAAAAATTTTAAAACATTAAATAATAGGATAAAAGTAATAATCAGCTGAATTCTGTGCTGTGTCTGTTTTGGGTCATCTGGGCTTAGAGATAGTGTAATTTTAAGCCCAGTGCCTAATATGTGCTTGGCAGTCCTTAAGAATATGTCAGTGAAGGTCAATGGCTGGTATTATATTATAGAACATAATAAATAGCAGCCCTTAATAGTTTTAAGGAATTTTATTTCCATGGCAGTCAAAATTCATATCATCTTAAGAAGTTCTGCCTATTCTATTTTTAACTTTGTTATTTTAACAAAATATTATCACTTAAATGGTAGTTTTTCTAAAGACTCCACTTGGTTCATGAATGTAAGGCTTATCTGTGTGCCATTTGTATTTATTTTGTTACGGCTGAGCATTCTGTACATATTTTACAAAATTATGGACTTGAAAACCTATTTGGTCAGTCCTGAAGTAGTACTGGTTATTCACTGTGAGATTCACTTTTGTTTCGGAGAGAAACTGAATAATTTAAGGACGTGAACATGAAGCTAGTACATTTATTGGCAGAGTAGTATTAAAGGCCTCCTTTAGGCATTCTAACTATTGTATTGTGTCATCAGGGTCTAATGAGCTGGTTTCTCCCTCTGTATTAATTACTCTTGAGGAATAAACTGAGACTAGGAATTATGTCTTTTCTGCCACCATTTACATGCAGTATCTACTGACAAATGTGTTTATATTATCATCCAAACTCCCAAAGTAATCGATTTTTAAAATTTGAATGAAGTTGTTTTTAGAGCTTATACCAAAAAAGAAAACAACAACAACAATAACCTGTGTGTTCGTGTTTTTACATAGCTTGTTGTTTTGCAAATGGAGTAGCCTGAAATTGAATCTGAGAGAAAATCTACCTCCTTCTAAACACTCACAATCAGAGAACTATGATAAGGAGACATTGAAAAGTATTTATGATTGCTTAAATTTTACTCTGTTTCAAGCATAACCTCCTATTGAATTGAGAGCCAGAGTAAATGAACTACCTGAGAGAGAAAGCTGCAAGAATGGAAATATGTACTGTAACCAAGATTTCTTCAAAGTAGACGATGTATCACACAGCAAATCCATGAAAATTGGCAGGTGTAATAAACCTGCTTTGCTCAAGGATCCCAGAAGCACATAATGGATATTCCTTTGGGTCAGAGTGTGATGAATATTGAGTACATCACAACCCACACTCTGCCTACGGTCTTGTTCAGATTTATTGTTAGCATAATAGCACCTTTAGGAATGGAACACCAGGCTATATTTTTAAGTCAAGTGACATCTTTGCAATTTCTAATAGAGATGGCCCAATTTAGAAATGCTGAAAACACCATTTTTATGCAATGCCTACTGATAGAGGTGTTTATATGATTATAAAATCTTCCTCCAAAGTAATTGATTCTTAAAACCTAAATGAAATTGTTTTTTAAGACTGATAACAATGTAGAAAAAAAATTTTTGTTTTGTCAGCACTAGAAGGAAATGATTGGTATGCAGATGAGGCATTCTATAGGGAATGTTTGGCCCTTAGTAGATGAGAATGTGGAACATAGCTCTTTTAACTCCAAGTCTTTGAAGGAGAGGGTCAACCTTTCTTTAGAAGTGATAACATCAGGAAATATTTTTATTTTAAGGATACCGTAAATAGTTTAAACACAAATCGAAAATAACATGGGCATTTTGATAAAGTTTTTCTTCTATTTAAAACTTTCCCGAGACTTAAATCAACCTCCTTATGGCTAGCAAGAAACTAGTCAATCTGACTTTTTTCAGCCTTTTTCATCTCAACTTATACTAAACTCCCCTTTGCTCACTACACTTGAGCCATAATTCTTTCTTATGCTCCCAGAAATATCAAGATTATTCTCTGCTCTGGGCTTTTCCTTTCCTGTTCAGTTGCCTGGAGCACTCTTCAAATCTCTCTATGCCTGGCTCTTTCCCTTATGCCCATCTCCAATTAGTCATCTCCATGGAATGATCTGTTAGAAACCTATCAAAAAAGAAAAAAAAAAAAAAAAGAAAGAAAGAAAGAAAGAAAAGAAAAAAAGAAAAGAAACCAGCCTATAGAGGTAGCCAGCACTTGGTCCCACTGCTGACCCCAGTCACTCTTATCAACCTTTTTCACTATCTTTAATGTACTTGTTACTATCTGGAATTAACTTATACATTTGTTTATTACTTTTCCATTTTCTGTCTATATCTAGTGGAATACAAATGCTATGCAGGTAAAAATATTTCCGCCCATGTATGTGGCTCCATCTCTAATGCATAGTAGAATGTCTGACACATAGTAAGCATTCAATAAATATTTTTAAATAAATTAATAAATGACTGACCTCTCAAAGTAAGTCCCCAAAACTACTCAAGGGTAATCCAATATCCCCAAACACTTAGAATTTTAATGTATATTATTAGAATCTACTTTTAAACATATGCATTTTAATCACAATATATCATTTGGTTTCAGGCACTTTTTTTACTCTTTAAAAAATTCATGGTGTATACTGAACACACAATGTTTGCTCAGGCACACTTGACCTAGGCAGGCATAATTTCGGTGTTGTTTGTTCAAGGACTAGCATACTTGACATACAGCCAGTGGTACTTTAATATTACTGGGTAGCAGATACCCACTGATACTGTGTCACAAATAATCTGAATATTTAAAACCTTTGAGCTGTATTTTATCTCAAGACGTATTTGTCCATTCCTTCCCAGTCCCAGGGTTATCAGTCAGTTCGATCCCCCATTACCTCTCCTCTAGACTTTTGTAGTAGCCTCCTATGTGTTCTACCTATTTCACGGCATCCCCTATATCCTTCCCAAGACATAGCTTGTTGACACAGACTCCTATAGAGGCAAATCTTCATCAAGCACAGAGGATTTTGTCCTTAACTCTGTGTCAGGACCTCCGCAGATGCCATTTCCTATGAAGTTCAAACCATCTAATCAAGCATTCAAATTCAATTTCCTTCAACAAATATTGAAAGTTCTCCAATTAATTTAATTCAACCTGTGTCCTGGGCCGTATCTTCTCTTTCTCTCCTTCATGTATCCTTCATTTAAGTCAGCCTGTACTACCAATGAGATCTCTGCACTTCTTTTCCACTCCTCATATGAATGTCTCCACCTGCATTGTCTTTCTTTGGATCTACTTCCTTCCAGTGAAGTAAAATTGAGTCTTTCTCAGCCATGTTCAAATGTGACCTCCATTCTGAATATCTTCCAAATAACAAATAATTTGCCTTTTTTCCTAATACTTATGCCATGAAGTGGAATTTTATTTCCACATACCTTGTTTAAAAAGAGGTCATTTTTCTCAAACTCTCAAATTGCTCAAATTGCTCATTCTGAGCAATATATTGTATTTACTCTTGTTGAAAATAAATTTATAATGATGTAATGCTCTGTTCTAAAGGGAAAATAAAAACTAACCTTTAATATTTGATTAGTTATACTTTATACCTAGTGCCTTATAGTTTATAAAGTGTTTTATGTGCAGTGTTTCATCTGTGCTTGAAAGTAAGCAGAGAAAAGATTGCTGTCTTTCTTCTCTAGCTGGAGAAACTGAAATTCAGAGGTAAAAGACTTATCAAGGACCATAGGGCTAGAAAATAGCAGAGTTTATGATGAGAATCCAAAGCTAAGATGGAAATTTTGTTAGTATTTATTCAAGACATTTACTTCTTGACACAGACTCAAATTTATGTAACAGGTTTTTTTTTTTTAATTTTAAGTTAATGTCAATTGTGTTTAGAGGCCAGCTTCTGCTCAGAGTGTAGTAAGTTTTAAAGAAGCAGTCTCAAATATTATGACCAACAAACAAAGGAATAGTAGTCATAAACATATAAATCCAGTGTGTGGGTATTTATTTTATATGCATTAAAAATAAAAAATATACAAGTTAAAATTATAGACAGAATAAACACTTTAAGAATTTCTAACATTTTCTTTCCTATCAGTAGTTCACCTTGTATACTCCTTGTGCCCCACTTTGGAGATATGCATTTTAAAGATAAGAAAAGGTTATGTCTTATGTGGAAGAGTCACAGGGAAATAGAAAACTATCTGCACTTACAGCAGTTCTCAACTCACCAGAATAATGGGAAGTATTTGGAATAGAAAAATAGTCATATTTGCAAAATTGTGAGTAAAGCAAAAATAGATTAAAATTGAGAAAAATAGATTTATTATATTTGATGTCATTAAAATATTGTGCAAACCTGAAGAACACACATACAGTCCTACAGAGCCATTATTTTTAAAATTGTAGGCAGATGTATCACTTACCTATTGCTAAGTAACTAATTCTGTAATTTCGCAGCTTGTCTGGATATTTCCTCTCCTGATTTCACTTTGTTTCTCTCCTCTCATATGGCTTCCCTAAGTTGGAATCAGAGAAAACTGGAAGATTGGACAGAGGAAGGGAGAGATCAAATTACTCAGGGTGTTATAAGTCATGATAAGGGGCTGGATTTTGTTCAAAAAACCTCTGTATTATGTGGGTTTGGGGCAGCTATATTGCCCTTTGTTCCTTTCCTTTCCTTTCTTTTATTTTTTCAAAGAAACACCTTAGTATGTTTTAAATAATCATGTGAGGACCTTTCAAAATACTGTGCCAGAAACCCACCCCCTGCAATTCAGATTTAATCATGTTGAGTTTGGTCATCAGGATTAAGTTTAAGTGTCAGTTCTACAAATTTTCACAAACTGAACCCACCCAAAATATTGAGCATTCCAATCAGGATGCAGAATTTTCCCAACATCCCAGAAACTCCTCCAATTACAGCTGAGACTCAAAAGGGAAACCATTACCTGACTTATGGCCACATAGATTAGTTTTATATTTTGTATGCAAAGTTCATATAATATATAACTTCGCTGTGTTGTATATATCTATAAACATGTGTATGTGTGATTATAATACATATAAAATCATACAGTATGTACTTTTCCCCATCTTACTTTACATTTTTATTTTTTATTTTTTATTTTTTTCCATCTTACTTTTCAGATTTGACATGAACTCTATGAGATTTACCCACACTGTTGTGTATAGCAGGAGTTTTCTAATTCCCATTAGTGTATTCCATTTTATGATTCCGTTGTATGAGTTTCGTAGTTTATGTTTCATTCCAGTCTTGATGGGCATTAGAGGTTATATGTTTTAATTTTTTAATTTATTTTTCCAGCTTTATTGAGGTATCATTGACATAATCGTTTATATTTAAGGAGTACCGTGTGATGATTGCATATACTTAGACATTGTGACATGTCTGCTTTAATCAAGCTATTTAAGATATCCATCACTGCACAGAGTCAAAGGGTACAAAATATTTTGTTTACCTTATGGAATTAGTACTAATTTCAGAAACAAGCATAACAGACTTTAATGATGCTCAAAAAGATCAGTCTGAAAATGTACCTAATAGATTATCAGAAAATAGATGAAGAGAATTTCTTTCCCTTCTCATAATAAATCAAACTTGCATTTTCCTAAAGCTTGCAGCTAACAACAGGTATTGTCTGCTCACTTTGCCAGAAACTCACAATGGAGAGATTTGGTACATACAGAACTAAAAAACCAACATTTGAACAAAGAACAAAACCCTCCCCAAGTGCTCACCAGCTCTTTAATCGGTTCACAATATTGAGCTGGGAAACAATGATTATTTCCTACATCAAAAGGGCAGAAAGATTTGTTTTTGTTTGTGTGTTTTACCTGTATTTGCATTCCTGAGAATTGTAAAAAGCACTAATATAAAAGAACATAGAACTGCTACATTTGTGATTGGAGCTCTGCACAGCCACAGTTGTACAACTGAAGAGAGGGAGGTACCAATCCCCCATCCTCTTCATAGAATTCTTATTCAGAATCACCGATAATTGAAGGAAGGGTGCTTTCTGGGGGCAAATTATCTGAATCAACCTCTCACCACCGTATCTCTTAATAATTGCCAATTGTTCTTTCCATTTTGTATTCTTTGTGTAATATTCTTAACTGAATCCAAGGCCATAAGTATAATTTGATATATGTAAGTTCATGGCCATACATTTATTTTGCTTACCCAGATTTTCACACTCTCTTAAATAGAAGCTGACAATTTGCCAAATGATTTTCTGTTGCGTGATGAAATATTTGTGGGAGCTGGACCATGCTTTGTGTTGGAGAACATATTTTCGGAGTCCAAAGTATGTGAGGATTGATGATGCAGATGGGTTTCTTTTTTATTTTTTAATTTATCTTTTTAACAGATAAACTATTATTTTTATTGAAATGTAATTGACATATAATGTTACAGTTTCAGTTGTATAATGCAGTGATTCCACAAGTCTGTACATTAGGGTATGTTCACTATAACCAGCAGATGGATTTTTTTTTTTTTTTTTTTTTTTTAGAGAACTGGTTCCAGAAAAATCATCTCGTATCAGTTGCTGGGTTTTTCTGTTTACCACCTACCTGGACATTCTGCCTCTTTGTGTCTGCCTACTGCCTTTATTTTTACATCATCAAAATCATTTCAAATGAGACCACAGGGATAGACAAAGAAGGTAGAAATAAAGTCAGATCAGGGACAATCATCTGTGTCTGAGGACTGGCCTCTTACCCTATTTAGTTTGGCCCTTGATGACATTTGAGTTTGTAATGTACCAGAAGATGACCACCACCCTTTACAGCCTTGATATTCAGTGATTCAAAAATGAAAAGCATTACACAACTTACTGTTTGCTAAGAGTTCTGGTGAAAGAATGTACAAGTACAGCACCGCTTCTTTCGGCTAAAAACCACTTTGGGACTCATCTGTGAATTTCATTTATCATCTTATTCTATTCCCTTGGGTAATTATGAGTGAATTGCTCTGTGCTATTCTTTCGTCAAACATTTTCTGATTGTTATTTTGAAATTATTTTCAAGAGTATCACTGATGGAGCGTAGTCACACATGAGTAATGCTTTTTATTTTTAAACTCTAATGCCGCGGTTGAGTTGTCGAATGCCACAATTTCATGGCTAAGGCTGTGCTATACTCTCCTGTCCCAGCCTTCAGAGCTCATTGATTAGTCTGCCTGTCTGTCAATGTGGTCAATCAGTTAATTCAGTGGGACACCCAGACACTCCAAACAAACTATTAACGTGGGGAGACAGACTGAAATACATGTTTAGCAGCGGATGTGTTAAGAATGTAAACAGCCATTCTGTAATCATTTGATTCTTCTCAATTTACGTGACTGCTGTTTTTCAGCAGAAAACCAAGTGATGATCAGGAGAAATCTGAATCTAGAAAAAAGAAGGACTGACAAACTTGACTTAGCTAAAACTACATTTCCTAAATTTCCCTTTCCTCTACGGTTTTAAATTAGAGTTGACCAAAAAGGAAATCTGGGTGAAATTTAGAAGGTAGAAATGACACATTTTTCTGAAAGCTCCATGTAAGTAATTGCGAGAGAGACATAAATAAGACATAAATTGTGAGAGAGACATAAATAAGAGTATGTGCTCAGTCTCTTTCTTCATATACAGCTTTTGTCCCAACTGCTGGCATTGCTGGTCAACAGTGACCCCAAACCTACTCTCCAAACTTTTCATCTTATTTGACAAATCTTGGCTATTCTAAATTTCCAAATACTACCAAGAATTTTGCCTCTGATACATAATCAAATACTTAGGCCTTTTGCATATTTTCTTAGAACTATTGGGTTATATATGTGGCCCAAGTTATATTTCATCTTAAATTTTATTCAAAAAGGGTATTTTTAATATTCTTATTTATACTGTGCTAAATTCTTTGATTATACCATGACAATTAACAAAGATATGAAGTAGAAAGGAAAAATGTTAGTTTCTCCATTATGTGTTAAAAAAATGAGAAAAGCTATCTCCTAAGACTTTCAGTTAATAGCAGAGCCGAGTCTAAAATCCGGAGTGTCTATTTAAATTGCAAACTTCCTTGGGAGGGGAAATGCTTGATCTCTAGAGCCCTTTGATTTCAAGAATTTGATATCCCAGGAAGATACAGATTGAGGTCTTAGCATAAATCAGAATAATCAAAGTGCAACTTAAAACATTTATATGAAGTTCAAAAATGCTTCTTTTTTGTATTGCTTGTATTACCCAAATCTTAGTGCAGGAGACATAGAGAATCAAATTAAGAGTGTCAGAAGTAACATATCCCATGACCAGCTCTTTTCTCCTTCCTTTATTCCTTCCTCATCTACAGTGCCATGTACTTAGCATTGAACATGGACTTTGGAAAATGACATACCCGTGTATAAATCCCATTGCTGCCCTTCAGGTAGTAGGCTACCCTAAAATTGCCTACCTTTCTCTGCATCAGTCTCTTCACTTTATAATAGAGATAACAACTACTTTATAGAGTGAGATTGACATGTTACTATTCACATTCACATTACTGTGGACATATAAGAATACAGAGTGCTTAGCACCGTGCCCAGTAAATGATAGCTAGTGATCACAGTATGAGTGGAGCTAAGAGCTGTGTAAATAGTAAGAGTTGAAGTAGCAGCAATGACCAATGTTCATGACTGCTAGATTGTGTTCGTATCTCTGAGGGCAGATCTTTAAACTCAGTCAACTGGGAAATTTACTGTCTTCCTTTGATCCCTGGGCTTTAGCTGGCTACTTCTTAGTGCTTCTTACTTCTCTGAGTCACTGAGTTACAGTCAGTGTTAAAATGGATAAAAGGCCATGTTCGACCTCCATTATCCTAACTGGGTTATGGTGACCACAGACAAAATCCCAAACTTAAATGAAGGAATAATTATGGGTACCAGAAAGAGGTGGGAGGAACTGTGAAGATTCGATTACATAACCCAAAATATTGCTTCAAAATTTCATTTCAAAATTTTGGCTACAGAATCAATCTGCTATCCATAAATCAGATTTTCTCAGCATTAATGCCGTTGACCTGATAATTAATCAGATTTTGAACCAGATAATCCTTTGCTATATGGGACAGTCCTGTGCACTGTAGAATGTTTGGCAACATGCTGGGCCTCCAGACTGGATGCCAGTAATATCACCCCAACTAAGTCATGCAATCAAAAAAAATGTCTCCAGACTCAAAAAGTCCACTGGGGGAGCAGAAGTGCCCCTAGCTGAAAACAACTCCTGTAAGAAATCTCCGAATCTCCAAGCAACTATTCGTTATACTCTGCCTTCCAGTGAAGACTTAGCCTCTGATTTCACACCATTCAAATGTACGATAGCTGCTGAGACTTCAGACCTGGGAACTCCAACACTGTCCTATTGAATCATCTCTGCATGCAGGTTGACAGCTACTTTAGGAGTATCTCCCACCAAATGCATTCCCCTTGTGCTCTCTGGAAAAAACAACTGCATGAAATTCATATTTCTTTGCACTTACTGCCTCAGAGGTGCTTTAAAAAATTGTATTTTTCACTACTTTAAATCCTAATTTACTCTTCCATCAATTTCTGAGGGTCTTCAAAAACAGGATTGCATTAGCTTCTGCAGATACTACTGGTAATACAAATATTAAAAAAAAAAAAAACACGAAATGGGCTTTTAACATAAAACAGTGTATCAGGAAGGAAGGAAGAAGACAAGAAATTAGTGAACTCTCAATGATTGAACACCTACCACATGCCAGCCTCTCATCTAAGTAGCCTGTATATATTCTCATCTAGCTTTTACAGTAAAAACTCACATGAAGAAACTGAGACTGAGGTAGATTAAGGTTTCAACAGTGTACTGTAAGTAATTGGCTGTTCCAGATTGTTCTGCCTGATTCAGTACTGTGTGCCCACTTTAATATACCCTTGTAACAGTGTTCAGGAATTCCTGTGAAAAAGTGGAAACAGCCGGTGTAACCATATTTGTGGTGTGTGTTTGTGTGTGTGTGTGTGTGTGTGTGTGTGTGCTGGTATCTTAAAACTTAAGCCTCCTTTTAAAATGTTAATCGTTTCACTAAAATCTGAATCAACTATGTCCCAGAGGATCATAGAGAATATTCGGATTTTTTGATGAGCAACTCATACCCTTCAGAGTGAAGACAAGTTTCTATCTACAGACCTGTAATGAGGCAAGCTGTCTCTTTTTTAAAATGATTTAGAGGCTGCTGGCCTCCAGTCTGCTAGTCTGTTAGTGTCTAGCTTGGCTATTCATCATCAGAGTCAGGAATCTCTGCCCATTTCACATAAGGTATGTGTCTTCCTACTGGAAGATCTTTCTCCAGAAGTGGATGGGTTCAGGCCAAGGTCTCGTCTTGTGAAATAGAGACAGATCTCAGCACTATTTATATCATACTCGAGCTGACTCTGTGCCATTGCTCATTTAACCTACTTGTCTTCCTATCTAAAGATGTCCTTTCCCTTCTGGCCTTCCTGCCAGCTGTGACATCAGTCCAGGCAAGCCTTAAGGAAAGGACATTTTTAAGGATTACTCTATTTGTTTCATCTTAGAAAAGTTTAACATTCTTGCTATAGACATAGGGAGTGGTTGTATATATTATCTTCTTTCTTCTTTGCAGTAGGAATTAATCAGTCCAGTTCTGCTTATTACTGACTCATCTCTGGCTTCTTCATTTGGAAATCTAACCCTTATGCTAAATGCTTTTATATCATCTGGCAGTTTGCATAGGCAAAATAGCTGTCTTCATTAAGCTCTCTAACATGTGCCCAATATTGTGCTAAGTGCTTTACATGAACAATTTCATTTAATTTTCAGAAAGCTGTAAAGGGAAATAGATTTTGTTATCCCCATTTTAGAGGAAACTAATAAAGAACAGCTAAGTAGCTTTTGAACTTCACATACCTAGTATATGGCACAGTTGGGACTGGAACCCAGATTTATCTAATCCCAAGATTCAAGGATGTTCCATTTATCACACTGTTTCCCAGTGAGTTTCTTTTGGGATTATTTTATTACTTGATCAGTAATATTATTTTCATCTTTATATTTTTTGTTGACAAAATGAATGCCTTTGTAGAATCTTCAAAGATTTAAAAATTGGATTAAAAACAAAACAGTCTCTGGAACTTCCCCTTTCCTAATATTGTGTGTGTGTGTGTGTGTGTGTGTGTGTGTAAGAAACCTAGAATAATGGACTGTATCAGTATTCCAGTCTAAAATATGTTTCTACTTGCTGACATCAGTAAAGTCATGCTGCTTTTCTAGACTTCAGTTTCTTTAT